>NC_139228.1:13673261-13910761 GCF_055691185.1 Crinia signifera | reverse complement strand
GGCACCGTCCTCAGGCTCCCTGCGGCAATCGCCGCAGGAGCTCATATTCGCCAGTCAGGGGCAGCGAGCCCCTGACACGTTGAATACCGGAGCCCGCCGGCTCCGGAACGTGGCGAATGTGCGGCTAATGTGCAGCGAATCCTAAAAAGGATTCGCTGCACCTCGCAGGTATTCTCATTGAATACCGCCCATTGTCACTTTTGGAGATAATTTACCACAACTGGCGTGTTTGGAGCACCTGTGCCCTGGGTTTTTCCGGAGGACCGAGGGTGATTACAGAATTGAAAGATTTATTCTACAGGCATTCTAAGGCACCAGTTTCTGGTAAACCTCCATCTTAAACCATAGTAAACAACATTATATGCATTTGTTTGTGTTTTTATATATGTCTTTAATGTGTGATGTTTAAATAAATTTTGTTATCTTGACAATATTACACTGATGAAATTTTTATCTTTCCATATTCCATATAGATGTTGGATAGAAGTTTTAGTTTGATTGACAGGAAACTGGTGTTTAGGGGGCAGAAACATTGCATTTTCTGATCACTTGGGCTGGGCCAGATGGAAATAACGGTTTCATGGTTCGGTTTTATGATTCCACGAATGCAACGCAATTTATGATGTATTCGCAATTTGCAAGATACGCTCAAGACAAACTGAAAAAAAGTTTCTAAATCTACATTCTATTTTATCTTTATTAAAATATTTAGACCACCACCAAGTTGGTGAGGTTTATAAAACTATATTGGCAGTATGTGATCCCCAAAATATGTTACTTTTGTACTGCTCTGTTTAATATTGTGATGGATTGTATGTACAGTATATGGTTATAGAAGAACACCACACTGGCTATTGTCTCATTACCGTGATTATACTGTACTCTCAATAGGATCAATTAGCAGATTAAATCAGTCTATAAGGAATTATTCTTGTTATATCCCAAATGGAATTTCAATGAGAGTCATTAAGTCATCCTACTGCATTGTAGGGAAGCTATTATCAAAATTATAAATCTATTATAGTTATTATGAAACTTTTAGTACATACACGTTGCTTGTTGATCTACCCAGCTTTATCCTGTTCGTACCAGAAATGCAGAGACCATCCCAGGAATTGAATCTGGCGCCGGATCTCTTCTGCTCTAATGTTTAGAAGCTCCCTCACATCATCTGTCCAAGACATTCTTGGCTTGCAGGGGTTGAATAGCACTGCTGGGGTTTGTTGTGCCTCAGAGCCTGCACAGTGTCTTCCTGTATGCTGTGTGATGCCTCTGCACATCTCTGGAAATCCACAACTACAGGAAGCTGCCCTGCATAGCCAATCAGCATCAGTAGAGACACCACGGGAAGGAGGGACATGTCCCTGCACCTTTCCTACCAGCCAGTACCCCGGTAAGGTCCCGGGAGCAACCCTGGTAGCTAGCAGGGTTTAAATCCAGGGCATCTGTCCCAGTAATTTGACCCAGGATGCTTACGCACCAGCGGCCAACCCAAGAATTTTATCTGGTGTGAAAGATATTACTTGACAATGGGTATAAAAACTAAAGGTTTGCGTACAATGGGGCTAATTCAGCAAGTGATCACAAACCTACAACTCCTTACACTAGCATGTGGGGGCCCACCCAACAATGCAATGTTCCTACACACTATGCAATTGCAACATTTAGCAATCTCATCGCTAATATGGGTACACTTCACAAAATAACAAAATCACTCACATGACTAGTGTAGCCCACTGCGTGCGCAGCCTAGTAGTGAATGCAGGCCTCGTGCCACAATGTGATGTCAGACAACCACCGCGACCCGTGGGGTTGCCTGCATTGTCTGGGCCTTCCCAAAAATGTTGCATCATTACCCCGTCGCTTCTCCCCGACTGCCCTTATACTACAATCTAATTTTCCAGAATGCAACCGCAGTTTGTGTGCGTGCAGATAGGCCCCCAAAAAATTGTCTAATAGTGATAAAGATGAATTCATCCCAATGTTAGCAATAAGGGCTGTGTGTGCCGTGCAGAGCTGCTCAGCCATGATTTGGGGATATTAGCCCTTTTGCTCTTGAAGTGCAAGTCCAGCCTAAAATCCTGGCTAAGCAGCTTTGCTCAGCTGCACGGAACATGGAGAAGGGATCCGGATGGTAGGTCAACAATAACTAGCTTAACATCCATATGGGTCAAAAAAGGTTAACACAAGCAAAAGGCATAGTTGGGTTATTTAAGTTCAGATATGTGAGGACGTTACAGTGTACATAACCAATACTGATGGCAGGAACCATTGCAGGTGCACAAAAAGTTCACTTTAAATAGCACACGAGTGTATTTTAGGTAAAGCCATTGCAGGCTGCAGAGTACACAGATATCAAAGAACAAAGAAACTTTGAAAATGCAGATCTTACTGGGGGGACAGTAGACACTTGCTGTGGGCGAGCGGCGACAGCGAGCAGAGCTTCCTGCTCGCTGTCACCACTCACCCTGACAGTATTCAACGCAGCCCCCTCATACGCCAATTTCCCCTCGCTCCATTTTTTGAGCGAGGGGAAATCGTCGTATGCGGCTCCTGAACCAGCAAGACTCGCGGCTAAATACAACGAGTTTTCTGCATTAGCCACGGGTCTCCCTGATTTGGGGAATTCTCGCCGTCTTGTGATGGCGAGGATTTCCCCGGAACGTTGAATAGGGCGAGCGGCCGGCGTGGGGGTTAAACAGCGAGGATCGCTGGTTTTCTGCAATCCTCACTGTTTAACCCCCTCGCTGCGGCATTTGAATACACCCCACTGGGGTAGAAAACACTTTGGAAAATACCATAAAAAGAGTCAGAAACCGTAAATGTGGCAGAGCAAGGCTTAGACAAGCTACATTATATGAAGCCGACCCACCAGGAGCACAAATAGAAGTCAGTGGCTGCTGGGACTGTGGACAAGGCAATACCAAATAGGGCTATGAATAGGATCGCAATAGAAGCAAACATGGCAGGTGTGAACCAATACTGAACATCATATGGTGCAAACCATATATGTGATTAGTAATCAACAGACATCTGACCAGAAGAGAGACCAGATGTGGTGCCCCTTGGTGGCTAGGAATCCGTTTGCAGGGTAATCTGACTGAATCTAGCACATCACCTTTCGGTACTTGTTTCCTAGCACGGCCACAACGATCATAATCGTGGTCATCGGGGGTAAAATCGGGGCCATCGCGGCCGCTAGAAAAATCGGGTGCGATGGGCCAGACGTGATGCCCGCGATTTCCCCATAGAGAACAATGTTAAATGCCTCAATTTACCCGCGATGACCACGATTTCCCATAGGAAACAATGTGAAATGGCTCAATTTAGCCAAATTATCATAGGAACAATAGTAAATGGGCCAAAAACACCCCTGAACATTGAAATGTCCCCCCAAAAGTAGTTGACGCCACCCCGCCATCAACGTGAACCCGAAGCGTGGCGAGCGCAGCGAGCCCACGAGGGGCGGCGGTACACGTCCTCTGACCTTTTCATGCCCTACTATCCACTAGGGAGTGGAGTGAGAATAGAATAGTGTGGCGAGCGCAGCGAGCCACCGAGCCCGAAGCGTGGCGAGCCCCGCGAGGGGACGCGGATACCTTCACAGTTATACGCGTCCCCTCGCGGGCTTCCCAGGTGTCCATGGCGACGCGGACACCTGGGAAGCCCGCGAAGGGACGCGTTTAACTGTGAAGGTATCCGCGTCCGCTCGCTGCGCTCGCCACACTATTCTATTCTCACTCCACGCCCTAGTGGATAGTAGGGCATGAAAAGGTCGGAGGACGCGTACCGCCGCCCCTCGCGGGCTCGCTGCGCTCGCCACGCTTTGGGTTCACGTTGATGGCGGGGTGGCGTCAACTACTTTTGGGGGGACATTTCAATGTTCAGGGGTCTTTTGGGCCCATTTACTATTGTTCCTATGCTGATTTGGGTAAATTCATCCATTTAACATTGTTTTCCTATGAAAAATCGTGGTCATCGCGGGTAAATTGAGGCATTTAACATTGTTCCCTATGGGGAAATCAGGGGCATCGCGTCTGGACCATTTAAGCATTTTTAGGTGCACACGACGCGACCGACCCGATTTTTCACTGCTTTTCAATGGAAAAATCGGGGGCATCGCGTCGGTCGCATCGCAGGCCACTCAAATTACCCCCGATGGCCAAGATTTGTGCTAGGAAACAAGTACCCACCTTTCTGTAACCACCTAACAGAAGACTTGTATTACCAGCTGAGATATAGATAGATCTAGATAGAGAGAGAGAGAGAGAGATACTCGCTAGGACAGGGCTGGGCAATTGCGGCCCTCCAGATGTTGAGGAACTACACATCCCAGCATGCCTTGCATCAGTTTCAGCATGGCCACATAGCAAAACTAATGCAAAGCATCCTGGAATGTGTAGTTCCTCAACATCTGGAGGGCCGCAATTGCCCAGCCCTGCGCTAGGACTATCAGATATATGATGATCTACCAGCTTCAGCATAGGCCGCTATAGCCCAGAAGATCCTAGTTACTACACTTTCTTGAAAATCTAAAATATTTACAAAATTGGAAATAGTCCCAAAGCGCAAACATTACTTCCTGCAGGCAAACATTAAAATGAGGGCCAAGGCAACAGTCCTCCATGGATGAATCAAATCAAAGGAAATAACGTTGATCTGGGCACTGAAAGTCTGTGTGCCCACTGATGGCTCTTTTAAAGGATTTCTTCTCAATAAGTGCTCATGGAGGAGAAAGGAGACAATGGAAAGAGAAAGATCACTATGGGCTCGGGGAAGTGATTTTCCAAAAATGAAAAAGAGGGGATTCCAGGAGCGTACTCTCACTCACACTATGGAGGAAGTATGTAACCATATAAAAAGGTATCTTTATGGGTTCACTGCTGGTACATGACCGGGAATCACCCTGTCTTCCTAGCGGATCAATACTGGTCGTAAAAAAAGGAGAGATATCCTTTCCACCATTAGATGAGAATTATGTTGTACCATACTCAAAGTGTTGAGACGGGACTTTCATTTAAAGGTATCTTTCATTCACCGTTATGGAGTATTCATATCCATATAACCAGGGCTAATTTCCTGCAGGCTCCAGCAGGAACTGAGGCCCTTATTCTAGTTCACTCTGACAAAATATTTCTTAGATGGACAAAACCATGTGCACTGCAGGTGAGGCAGGTGTTACTTGTGCAGAGATAATTAGATTTGGGTGGGGTTTTACACCTGCCTCACCTGCAGTGCACATGGTTTTGTCCATCTAAGAAATATTTTGTCAGAAAGAGTGAACTAGAATAAGGGCCTCAGTTCCTGCTGGAGCCTGCAGAAAAATAGCCCTGCATATAACTCAGTCAGGATGTGGTATAGAAAATAGACGAAAAAAACTCCAATACTTGGGTCATTACTACCTGTATGCTAAAGATACTCAAAATTACTTTCGACCCCTGACCACCATTAATCATTGCTCAACTCTACAGCGGTCTCTCTTCCTAATCTTGGATGTATCAGCACTTTCTTCAAACTGCACACATATAAGACAGAGATCATCCTAGTTTAATATAGTGTGGTAGCAGATAATATGGGAAGAGATGAGCAAGTATGGGAGCTTAGATAGAGTTGATTTATCATGGTTAGTGGATTAGTGGACCAGATGAGAAGATGCCCCAAAGCAATATACAAACTCCGCACAGTTAGGGCCATGGTGGGAATCCAACCCAGGACCTCAGTGCTGTGAGGCAGTAATGCTAACCATTACACCATCCGTACTGCCCCAATAGTACAAGTGCTTCAGGTGTAGGGGGAAGGATACAGAAATAATAATAGACCACAGCAGAAAGAATGTAAGCCTGCTGCTAGTGGACATGAAGGAGATGGGTTGTGGGCAAAGGCCCGACTGTACATAGGTTCTGGAGTGAAGAGATTGATTCATTTCATTGGGGATGCTACAGTAAAGTCAGAAAATCCAGAATGAAGATAACTCAACTGACCTGGTTGTGGATGGTCCATGTGTCTGTTGAGGCAGACCATTCACAGAGGAGCTAGGACTTGACCAGCAATGTGCTAGCATTGTATATGGAATCACAGTATGCTAATGCCAGGGAATGAAGTGGAGATACAAGACAGATGCAAAAGTGCCTTCAAATAGCCCAGGAGAAGTGTATGGGAGACTTGAATTCAGGGTTATTGAAGCTCGGCTGGTCCAACCAAAATGGATAAGATGTCTTAGGTAAAGGGCTTGGGTTACTTTCACTGAGTGCAAAGCCCATAGAGATTAGGAACATTGAGAATATAGGCCTGATTCAAAGCCAAAATTAGCAGTGGTGATCCAAACTGAGAAAAATAACGGCTACCCATTTGGATGGTAGGGACCCATGTTGGTGGTTGACATACAGTAGTAGTACCTCGGCTACCATGGAATGATTATAAGGCATCAAGGATTGTAGATAATGGCCCCCAATGGAAAGCTAGACTAGGTTAAAGGGCTTTGTCTAGGAGTACAAAATAGAGTATTTTGATAAATATCTAATCTTCTAACACGAAGTCTCACGTTTGTACATGGGCGCAACAGTAAAAATATTGTATTGAGCAAGTATGACTTAGCTTGCATGTTGTGCATCAAATTTGATAACTAAAATATAAATATATGTGCAATGGAGGAAGGCGGCACCCAAAGTCTTGTACAGCAGTGGGAAAAAAAAAACACTCCAAAACACTCCAATTGATTCATTTTGGGGATGTGCTCCCCTACACGAGAACGTCCCCAAAATGTTGATTAAATTGGAGAATCTTTTTTTCACTGTTTTACAACTGTTGAGTGCCTCCTTCCTACATTGTCTATATACCAGTGTTTCCCTGTAAGTAGGACACTGGTGCAAGTTATTACATGCTGTAAGCACCAAATGCTGAGCCATTATGAAATAGGAGTATCTCTTTCTCATACCCAATTGGTGACAGCTCAGCTGCTTTCAGCTCCAAAGCCACCCAGTGTGTACGGGGCTGTGATGAGCGGTGCCGCAATCGCTGGCCCAGCCACTCAACGGCTCTGGTATTACTGGATGGCTTTCCATAGCATCCTGCTATTTGTAGTCCCCCCCCCCCCACTAAAACGGCGCGAAATACTCATTGTGCATGCACTGAGCGTTTTTCAGCCCAGCGATTTTCCCTATCTTTAGTCAACATAAATGCTGAGCAATATCGCTCAGTGTGTATGTATGGACCTTTAGTGCAAGCTGTATTGACATTCAATGACACTGAAAATTGTATAAATTTAAAACTTGTATTAGAATAACTGGTAACTGATAATTGTCTTACAAGCTCCAGGGACCTACTGTACAAATGAATTGGGAACATTAAAATGACTTTGTTCCATCATTTTCTCCAGTGACCACCGAACAGATTATAAAAACGACAATAATATTTCATACAAGGTTGCCATGTAGCCACCATCAAAATCCTCCCTATGCATTACTACAAAAAAAGTAAGTGTATTTTATTTGAAAAACTGCAATATTTGAGTTACAGAAAATAAATAGCTTGATCCAACCACTAAAATCAATTCCACTTATGTAATCTTATAAATTGTTGAAATTATTTTTTAATCCTTTCAGTTTCTTTTAAATTCAATACTAATTATATACAAATAGAAACACTGGTCACAATTGTTATACTATTCCTACACGGTTAAAATTATTTTAGCAATAACTATGTTAATAAAATAATGCCAAAATTAAAACATTGCTAAAATTATTTT
Organism: Crinia signifera; assembly: GCF_055691185.1. Taxonomy (NCBI): domain Eukaryota; kingdom Metazoa; phylum Chordata; class Amphibia; order Anura; family Myobatrachidae; genus Crinia; species Crinia signifera. The sequence continues at coordinate 13,903,017 of NC_139228.1, read as the reverse complement.
GTTTAGTGCTCGGCAATGATTTAATTTTGGCATTATTTTATTAACATAGTTATTGCTAAAATTATTTTGTTTAGTGCTCCGCAATAACTATCAGTTAATAATAATGCCAAAATGAAAAACATTGCGGAGCACTAACAATCATTTTAGCAATAACTAGCCATTCATAAAATTTTGCCAAAATGAAATTATGCCATTTCAGAGCACGGTACTTATGTATTATCTGGGCTCCCATGTAAAATGAACCCCATTTTTTCATACCCCTACTATCCAAATACGCATGGAGTTGATTTTATATAGTGTGGCGAGCGCAGCGAGCCACCGTGCCCGAAGCGTGGTGAGCGCAGCGAGCCCCGCGAGGGGACACGGTCTCATAAGAAAAACGGGAGTCCAGATATTACATAAGTACCCAGAGCACTAATAAAATACATTTGAATTTAATAATTTGCTATTTCCAAGCAACAGACAACTAGCTGTTGATTACATTTTATCTTTAATGGCAGTTTTCTTTCTAAATTTAATAATTTGTTTGTTTGGCCAGTTGTTTTTTCACATATTTTAATGTGTAAAACATATTAAGCAGATAGAAAAAAAATAATAATAATAATAATTTTATTACTACAGCCTCCCATAAAGTGTTGGATCACTTTATTTACTACTATATGGACAGTATTTTCAAAACCTGGAATTTACAATGTGACCAAGTATCCATTAAAATATCTATTAATGATTACGATCCGACACCAGAAACAAACTCCAGTTATTAAATTACAGAGGAATTACATTTTCTTGGAATCATCCTACCTGGACAGTGTACTTAACCTTTTGAGTGCCAGTGATGCGGTGAAAGATGTGCAAAATATCCGCTAAAACTGCCAGGGTCGAAGTCGAGGAATAGGATTCACTTTAGTTATTGCCGGCAAAATGATCTTAAGTCATTCATTTTATTAAACGTTGCGCTGAAAAAAGAATGCAGATATTTTTCACAACTCACTGCAACATGGCCAGTCAAAGGGTTAATATTACCTCCAGGTTAGTACAATCAGTGGATATACACATCTCAGTTTGAGTCCTCAATATTCCCAGTACATTGAACATCCCCCCATGTGTGCAGGCTGAAATTCTGCCATCTTCCCCAAAATGGTCTATTTGCTAAGCCTCGTATAGAATAAAGTGGAAGGAGATAAATTACCAGCCAACCAGATCCTGTCATTTTTTTTAAAATACAGCCTGTAGCATGGCATTTAGGAGCGGATTGCCTGCTACTTTATCTCTCTCTAAAGCTTAGTAAATAGACCCCAGCCATAGTTGCCAGATCATCCCTTTAATAAGCCCAACATATAAATTACACAGGTTCTTGACTACTTTTCAAATGTAATGACAGTTGGTATGAACTCTTGAACTCTGTCACATCCCAACCATACCAGCTGTCATTACATTTGAAAAGTTTGAAAATTAGTCAGGAACCTGTGTAATTTATAGGTTGGGCTTATTAAAAAGGGATGTCTGGCAACTATGACCCCAGCGTATTTGGCCAGATTGCAGGTTGTGTTGTGCGTGCCCAGGACAACCCATTGGACGCACCAACCAGCTCTGCAGACTATTCTGTGGCTTAGATCTGTTTTTTTTTTCCATTTCAGTTTAACCAATTAATAGTAAGAAAAACACATAGGCCCTTATTCTGATGTGTGCGGCCGGAGCCGCATACGTTGCTCCGGCCGCACAAACCAATCCCCGCCTACAAGACGGATCGCCACGGCCGTCCGTACGCGGACGGCTGGCGATCCGCATGAAAATGGTGGGGCGTACGCCTCCACCATGGTGGGAGCTGCCCCCTGCATTCGATGGTCGACGACCATCGAAGGCAGGGCCGCACGCTCCACCCGCTCACGCAAGCTTAGACCACACGGACAATCGTCCGTGTGAAAGCTTGTATTTGGGCGGAGAGCTGACATCCGGCGATGTCAGCTTTCCGCCCCCATCACTGGCGTCATAGCCTCATTACCATGCATACGCCCCGCGTTTGCATGGGAACGCCCATGAAACGCTGGGCGTATACATAGGTAAATGAGGCTATCAAGCCCCTCACGCCCCTATACGCCCCCTTTGCGGCGTATAATTTTTGTGTGCGGCGATTTCGCCTGCACATGCGCAGAGTGACCTCTGCGCATGTGCAGAGTGAAAACATCGGCGGTACGGCCGCACGCGGGCCGTACCGCACAGATTAGAATAAGGGCCATAGTAAACTATTGAGACATTGCATAACATTGGTGATTACATTTGGCTGCATAAGTGTGCACACCCCAATAACAGTTTGTAGGATTTTTTTACAAATTATAAATTGTTCTTGGAAAGGTCTAAGTTTTCTAAGTTAATCACTACTGCTGCCAATTTGTAAATTGTTGCCCAGCACTCTATGATCAGTGACCGAGCACCAGGCAGCGTCCCCCATACCAGAGGATTGCAGATTTAACCAGATGTTACATACTTCATATGCCCTAATATAGACAATGAAACAGAATCACTTGAAGGCTAAACTGAGGCAAAACCCTGCAGAAGATGGAAACATTCCTAAAATGGACAACCACTAACACTGCACTGTTGAATCCTCAAGGTCGCAACCTTCTTTAGTCATCAAGAAATGTTAATATATTTGCAGGTCAGTTCTCTAACATGTTCATATATGTAAGAAACAAAAATGAGACATTTCATTTAATTATACACAATTAATTTTATTATTTTTACCACCAGGTGTCAATTGGACATTATGGAAGTCTCTAACATAACTTCTCCAGACAGCTTCATCCTGCTTGGGTTATCGGATGTCCCTTACCTCCAGGTTATCTGTTTCCTCATATTCCTTTTTATGTATATCACTACATTATCAGGAAACTTTATACTGATACTTGTAGTGAGGATTAACCCCAAACTACACAGTCCCATGTACTACTTCTTAAGTAACCTCTCTTTAATTGATGTAGGCTTCTCCTCTTCAGTTGTACCCGTAATCCTAATAAATACCCTTGCCACGGACAGGAGTATATCCAGATTAGGATGTGCAACCCAGATGTTCTTCGCTTTAACACTAGGGGCAGCAGAGTGTATAATACTAGCGGTCATGGCCTATGATAGATTTGCCGCCATCTGTAAGCCGTTGTACTACAACATCATCATGAACAAGAAATTGTGCTTTTGTTTAGCTGCCGGGTCTTGGGGTGTGGGCATCATCAACTCCATCATTCATGTGCCCCTCACATTCCAACTGCCATTCTGCAGGTCCCACCAAGTCAACCACTTCTTCTGTGAGGTACATCCATTCCTAGGAATGTCTTGCAGAGATACTCGCCTCAATGACACACTAATGTATATGTCAGCATTGATTATTGTTATATGCGCTTTTTTCTTGACACTAATTTCCTACATCCATATCATCTCCTCCATCATGAAGATCCGCTACTCTCAAGGGAGGCATAAAGCCTTTTCCACCTGTGCCTCCCACCTCAATGTCGTCACCCTCTTCTATGGGACTGTTATGTTCAGGTACCTGCAGCCCCACTCCAGTTACTCTCATGAAACCAACATAATTGTGTCTATTCTCTACACAACAGTGACTCCAATGTTGAACCCTTTCATATACAGTGTGAGGAATAAGGAGGTAAAAAACACCATACTCAATCTCAGTAGGCGATAAAACACTGAAAACCATTAGAAATAATGGAACATCTGGAAGAGGTATTTTCTGCACAAGGCCATACAGATAAAAGAAACCCACTATCAGAAGGATGGAATATCAGACTATGGGGCAGATGTATTAAGCCTGACAAAAAGATAAACTGGAGATAAAGTGGAGATAACGCACCAGCCAATCCGCTGTATTTGAAATATGACAGTTAAAAGTTGATTGGCTGGAGCATTATCTCCTTCCACGTTATCTCCAGTTTATCTCTTCACCAGGCTTAATACATCTGCCCCAGTGCCTAATAACAAAATACCTTTTATATAGCGGAGTATTAGTATAGGTAGAGGTATGAGAGCCTAAAAAGACAGTACAAGACTCAGCTTGAAGGGGGAAATCTGATATTTCACCAGTTTAAAAATAGCCATATATAGTACATTATTTTGCAAATGCAATTTTCAATTAAACCACTTAAAAAACACACAAAAGTAATACAAAAAAGAAACAATACATGTACTATATGTTCCAAACTAAGTCGATACCATTGTTTGCCAGGTCTATTAAGGTTAAAAAACTTTTACCAACTAATGCCAGTAGTAGATAATGCTAAATGCGGGAATGTGGACAGATTTCCGAGGGGAACATGAAGGTTTGGGTTTGATTACACACTAAGGGAAATGGTAAGGTTAGGCTGGGAAAGGTTTAGGTCAGACTGTAGAGGTGGTGGTTAGAATTAGACTATGGAGGAAGGGTTGTTCAGATTTATGGGTAGCAGTAAAAAAAAAAAAAAAAATACCAGGAAGCCATCAGCATTTTGAATGTTGGGAACCCGAACACCAGGATTTCATACCCAAAAGTATACTACAGGTTGAGTATCCCGTATCCGAGTATCCGTTATCCGAATTATTCCGAAAACCATACATTCCAGAAAGTGAAAAAAATAATATTTTTTTTGTTAAAAACTCACTGGGGACATTTGTAACAGCACTACTGGTGACATGATACAGTATGTAACTGGCACTATATATGTGCAAGAAAATGATTGCTTGGCATTCAAATTCAATATCTAAGATCGTACACAAATTTTGTTTCATGTTTTGAAACCTTGTTTTTTGAACAAATAAAATATATTTGTGTGTATTTTATGTGGTAATAAAATATATTTGTGTGTATTTTATGTGTTTATACAGCATAAATGCAAGATACTTCAAAATACATAATTGAAATATTAAAATATTCCGAAATACGGAATAATCCGTTATCCAAAATTCTCCTGGTCCCGAGCATTTTGGATACGGGATACTCAACCTGTAATACTTTTCGGTGAAATATATGCCACAGATAAGGAAATTGTGTGGCTGAGTAACTTATATTTAAATATTTACAAATCAAAATAATGCAACAATAATGATAAAGCTAATAATCTAATGCCTATTCTGGATATTTCATTCTAAAAATAGGAAGGTCCGATCTCCTGTGTATCTCTCCGGATAAAGTAAAGAAAGAGTATACCAAATGGATGCAGTGGGTGGACTTCTGCTACCCTGCATGTGCAATAAAAATTGTAGCAAATGCAGGATGAAAGGGGACACTTCACTTTCGATTGTGGTAAGGAAATTATGAAAGGGTTATCTGCTGCCAGAAGAAATCACAGCTCTGATGTAATGTAACAGTGTAGGGTTTAGAAGTGTTAGATCTCTGATGAAAGTACTGAAATATTAACTGGATATAGAGACAGGTGTCAAATATGTTGTACAAAAGGTTGGAGTTAGGTGATGCTTTAGAGAGGTTGGGAATCCATTTTGTACAATGAGTATGACAGCAAGACAGACGCACGTTTCACCTTGGGCTTGATCATTGGCCAGCTTAAAGTCAATAAGGCCACCACAATATATAGAATGCGCAGTAACATCAAGTACATAAAATGCAATGCCATGGGGGTGATTTCTTGCCTAGACAAGGACTGTGAAAAATGGTGCAGACATTCCACATCTATTCTTCCCAACATTCAAATAATTATATAAACTGCAAGACATTGCCTGAAAGAACATGAGGGCTTCCCCAAATTTCTGACAGCCATTGAACTACGTGTTAGATGTGTAACTCCGCAAAGCTTATTTTTTTATATAATTCTCTTCCCTCCTTTGTTTTGTTGATATTTAAATTTCAATACTGTATTTTTATTGAGGGAAGTGTACCCAGGATTATGTTTAAAATAAAGAGAACAAAGAAAAAGTATGTGTCAATGGTCTTATTATGGTTATCACTAACATAGTATAGCAAGGTTTTGTACTTCATCAAAGACCATTGACACACACATGCCAAATAATAAGACACAGACAGTGGACTTGTTGTAATATTTTTATTAGTGTATCACACGATTTTTTTACATTTTGCTGATTTTAAGATATGATTAAAATTTATGTTTTAGATATTTTTTGCAGTTTTTTCTTGGGACACTCCATCAGTGCGATTATACCATCAAGAAATAAATGGTCTAAATCTGAATAAGAGTGCCCCTTGTATGAATACTTTTCCTTCTCTTTAGTCATTTGACTACAATAAAAGTAAACTAAGTATATGGATATAAGATACAGTATGTAAAAATAATTTTTTGAAGATTGAAAAGCACTACATTGTCTTGGAACAATTAATCCTGGGATATAATGAAAACATCAATTTTAGTTCCTTCCAGATCTTTCTAACCAAACATGATGGTCTTATTTCAAAATGGCCGTACATTTTTTTGCCTTCGCAATCTATATGTAAGATCACTATCGAATAAGAACGTGGCATAGACATCATCATCTCCATACCTGGGGAAACAGGCAGCAGGTCTGTGAGGAGACACTTATCAGCTGACTAAGCGTAGTGCTTGTGAATGGGGCATTGGGTCCTAACACCCCGAGAGGGGGAAATCGGTTATACTTAGCTAGTAACCAGATGGACTAGTATTTTTTTTATTAGTTTTCCTGCGATGTCCTTCTGGATGGTCCGTGGACCCCAGGCAAGAGAAGCAGCACTCTGCAGACTTTAGGTTATCATCAGATAACCTTTATTCATCCAACAGTTTCAGGGTTTACACCCCCCCCCCCGGCATCATCAGGAAAAGCAGGTTGCTGTCCCCGATGACAGGTGGTAACCCCAAAACTGTTGGACGATTACAAGTTATCTACTGACAAGTGCTGCCTCTCTTGCATACTGTATGCATGTAAATAGTCACCACTCAACTCTTAATGTTGTGCAATGCCACGGTGCCCTTCTATGTGCTGGATACACCAAAGTAGTAAATCAATGCAGGCAGCACTCACAGGACATACATTTATACGTACACTATGAAGAACTACACTCACATCTTGCTGATCACTGAGCTGTGCTTGCTGTGTTTGTGATATTACCCCTGTGCAGGGTTGACATTTTGACTGCTATAACCAATCACTGGTAAAATGAATACACTTTTTTTTTAGGTCCCCATTTTTCTCGGGTTGTTAGAAATATCAGTGTATATGTAATCTCCCTATATCTTCAAGATGCTCCACCCACCAAGCTCTGCCTCCCTGCTTCTAAACACCACAGCGAAGTGTCAGATACATGGCCCCATGTGCATTAAAATTAAGGCCTAATTTATTCCATGCTTGTTAGGTATCACCAATCCTGATGTACGGTGAGGGGTAAAGTACTTAAGATTACTGCCAAGTGGCTGTGCCAATGAATTTACTGATGCAACCATTACTTTATATACAAATTCCAGCTGGTCAGCCTAAAGCCAAAATTCAATGATCCAAGGGTTGGGATAGTTTGGTCGACCAAAGGATGGTAGACAGTCATTAGGTCGACATTAGGTCAACCATGGGACATGGTTGACATGGGGTTTTTCGCAGTTTTTTTTACCACGCCCCTAGTGGATGGTCGGCACATGTTGGCTCAAAACACAGTGAAAACCCCCATGTCGACCTAGACTCATGTCGACCCAACAGTGTCAACATAATGACTGTCAACCATTCGAGCATCCCTGATCAAATAATCCTCACTAGTGTATGGGGCCTTAACCCTTTGAGTGTCAACATGTGAGGGATGCTCAAAATATCCACTTAAAAAATACTCAAAGGGTTAAATAAGGAATGAATCGAAACAAATATATTTGGTATAATATAATGCATTGTAACTGCAATTTGTGCATAAGAATATATATAATATATTGTAACTCATATTTTGATATACAATGACTGGAAATTGATAATTTTATCACAAGCTCCAGAGAGACCTACAAATGAGTTAAGAGCATTAAAATATCTAACGTTCATTACTCCAGGGACCACCACACACCATATAAAAAGGACAAGGATTTTATCATTAAAGGTTGCTATGTAGTCACTAACAGAACCCATTTCATGCATTTAGACATTTGCAACAAAACAAGTACGCAGGTAAGATTTTTAAAAAAGAAAATGCTATATTTTATTTACTTTGTCTAAACTATAAAATACAAATGTCTAAAAAAAAAAAAAACTGTTAAAAAAATTAGAATGATTTCAGTTTTTTTTTTTTTAATACAATAATACTAACAAAATAATAATATACAATACTAATAAATTAGTCTGTGTCCGCAACTCTGGGATACATTGATATTTCCGAGTAATTGAGAAAACTGTACTAATTTCTTTTTACCTTTATTAGTATCTATTATTTGGTGTAGTACTTTTACCAGTTCTCTCTTCCTGGACTTTTTAATGTGTAAAATATTGCATCATCTAAAGCAGGTAGAAACTAAAAGATGTTCTCTATTAATAAAGCATTTAATAAAGTGTTGAGATTATGATGTATAAATGCAAAATAATCAGATTTGCAAATACATTACATGGACATGATACTCAGAATCTGGAATTTACAATGTAATCAAATACTGTAAGTATCCATTAAAGTCTGTGATTATGATAATCTTGGGTAAAATGTACCATTTTTTGTATGCATCACTTAATGTGCTTTATAAAACCACAAATACGTTTGTACATTAGTATATGCTGTTGTAAATGGGCATTTCTTACCCTCAAAAGCTTACATTCTAAATTGTAACATCTACGATATAATGCTCTTGTTTGCCTAGGACTTCGTAGACCCAAACTATGGCGATCCAGCTGTTGTGAAACTACACATCCCATCATGCCTTGCCACAGTTTTGTTATTAGGGAATGCTAAAACTATGGCAAGGCATGCTGGGATGTGTAGTTTCACAACAGCTGGAGGGCCACAGTTTGGATATAACTGTCAGACAGTAGTGGCATTTAATATTGTGATGTATATTTTATATTATACACATTGATCACAAATATTTATTTGTAAACAATATTTGCATTTTTATTTTTCAGGGACACACAAAAAAATTATATTTAAATCACTAAGCTATACAATGGTTAAATGCCATCCAAATACACCCAGCAGATTTTGCGTGATTCTTGAACGGATGGGATAAAATTCCCATTTTTTCCCCATAATTCATACTCCGTCCTCAGAAGTATATTTATGAAAAAATTACAAGGTACAGTCACAACCCTTATAGTTTTTTTCTTTGTTGTATATATTTAAGACCGTCCCATTTAAACTTTAAGTACTGCAGGTATTATACATAAAGAACAATTCTCCTTCCATTGTATTTATAAGAGTTTGAAACTCGTTCTAGGTATACACTGACATCAGGGATACACTTCATTCTTTAAATTAAAATGCAGCTACTGTAACTATTCTTCCATGTTAAAGTAAATAGTGGAACTGACTTCAGGGTTTACAGCAGGCATGTCCAAAATTGGCCCTCCAGATGTTTTCAAACGACACATCCCAGCATGCTTTGCAATAGTTTTAGCATTCTCTAATAGCAAAACTGTGGCAAAGCATGCTGGGATGTGTAGTGTCACAACATCTGGAGGGCCAACCTTGAACATGCCTGGTTTACAGTCTTAATATTCTCAGTACAGTGATGTAGTCCTGCTGCCTCGTCATTTGATTATGCATTTTACCTGATTTCCCATGACCAAGTCTTCTCACGGTCTACTCCGGAGTCCATGACATGTATAAATCAGAATCGGAGCATCTTCTAGGGGTTGGGTGTGGGAAACTGGCAGTTAAGTTACTAAGTGTACATCCCTTTACTGGTACAGGATTTTTTTGGTACTTGTGTAATAGCACGGTGCCCGGCTAAACTAGGTTTTCAGCGTAGGCTAAGCTACGCGGTCAGTGTAGGCTAAGATATGCTGTCAGCGTAGCCCAACAACTGCCTAGTGTAGTGACTCCACGGCAGCCCGGCTCTGTCCCCGGTGTCCATGGCAAGCCTAGTGAGCGCATCTCACACAGCGCCGGTAACCGCCAGGTCCCCGGCACTGGTGAACGCCGGCGGAGAGGGTATCATACGGGTGCTGGCGGAGAGGCGCTCCATCTGTCTGAGACGCTCCTGCATCTCAAGCGCTCCTGCGTCTCAGTATTGTTGCGGCAGGGTATGGCAACCCTGCCCGTGTTTGCTTCAGGGAGAGCCTCCATTTCAAACCCCCGCTATCCACGTCAGCCCGAAATATGGTGAGCACAGCGAGCCCCACGAGGGGATGAGTTGCGCGTGTACCTGTTCATACCCCCACTATCCACATCGGCATGGAGTTGATTTTATAAAGCGTGGCGAGTGCAGCGAGGGGACACCGATTACTTTACATGTATTCCGTGTCTTTCACAGGAATTTGATCGGGCTGTTCCCATCTTATGGAATGCCCTTCCACGCACAATAAGACTCTCCACTAGCCTCCAAACTTTCAAGTGTTCTCTGAAAACTCACCTCTTCAGACAAGCCTATCATTTATATACCGCACACATAACCCTCTGAGGCACTTATGTATTATATAGCTTCCCTTCTGTACTTGTAACTTTGGGGGCTGCTATGCTATTACTGGTGCCTGTCCTTGTGTCTCCCTCCTATATCCCTATAGTCTGTTGTTACACAGTTTGTTTTATCACTGTCCACTATTCTAAAGCGCTACGGAATCTGCTGCGCTATATAAGAAACTGTAAATAAATAAATTCTGACTGACTACGCTAGCCGTGCGAACATTACGCTGATTCTGACAGGGACGATACGCTAACTACGCCAAATTGCACAAGTACTGATTTTTCTTTGTGGAAATTAAGTACCAATCACTCAAGCACTAAATATTTCAATGCTATTCCTGTTAAAAATTCCCTATTGAGGTTTGTAAACACCTGAGAAGGGTTACCTTGAGGGATGCAGGGAGGGTCGTGTTTCTCCGATCTCGCGGATCCTAGTCTGGAGTCTTCTCGTGATGCAGGATGGTGATACAGACCAGTTGACACAAAAACAATGTTAACCTTTTATTACTGGGACGGCCACTAGCAACGCCGACCTTCCCTTACGCACAAAAGTGACAGTAGTTTAACAGTATCACAATACTATAAGTGCAATGCAATTTGCGGTAAACATATACCTCAACAATGAATTCAACCGTCTACGTGCAAACGTAACATACGATAACAAGACAATAGAGTTACCGGTAACCCTGGTTCATTCGATATTCGTGGTATCACTGCGGTTGGGAAGGACTGCTTCTTACTGAGTCAGGCCCGACATACTGCAGACCGGCTCGATGCACTGTTTACACTTGGGAGCAGCAATACCACCGAATACGAATGAGCGTCGCCACACACTATATTACACTAAACAGGCCTTTTCAACATTAAGCATAACATCACAATGTTACTAAATCTAAGTACCCGGGTACACTCTGCCGGTTAAGCCGGTAAATCCCACAAAGGGCCTGTGCACAGGGCTTGAGTCCAGGGACGAAATCACTCAGTAACTAGGGTTAGTCCCACTCTCTCTTTTGCATGAGGACCGTGTTTCCACCCTCTGTCCACCGGGTGGCACTGTTACTCTATCACTGTAATCCCATCCACTAGGAAAACTCCTGGTGTATTGTCTCCCACTAAACAGGGCAATGCAGAATTAAACCTCAGGGGTGACTTCCATCAGTGGTCCTGGGAAATGAGGAAGGCCTGGGGAAAAGGGCCTCAAGGGGTAGGACTTAGAGTACCTGGTGTAGGATGCCAGCTCCGGCTGGGGATAGATGGGTTCTTTCTGGTGCTGTGTACCCTCCAGGGAATGCTAGTGCGGGCGCCTCAGCGTTGCCACACTCAGCTACACAGGGCCGCTGGCTGTACTAGGTGTCGGGCAGGCAGCCTAACAGGGTGTGCTAGGTGGGGGCAATGTTCAGTAGTGTACCTGTAGCTGCTGCTGGTGCTGGTTCCGACCAGTCTCTGCCTCCTGTCTTCTCTGGTGTCCAGACTCTGCTGTCTGCTGGGCCTTGAGCTGCTGTATTCTCTTGGACTGTGCACGCTGCCCGACTGGCTCCTTCTCTTACAGGCTGGGCTGTCATTCATTGCTGGAGATCCCTGCTGCTCAAGCGTCTGGCAGGTCAGGGGTCACAGATGCCACGCTGCTGTCCTCCTCTCTCTCTATACAGGAGTTCTCCACAGTGTCACTCAGCTGCAGGAGAAGTCTCCTCTTCATGTGCTCTGCCTTTCCTCCTCTCTCTCACACTGCTGGCTCAGGTCATCTCTGACCTCTCTCTTTCTGTCACACTCCAGCCTGCCTGGGTTTAACTCTTTAGGGCTGAGCTTTGCCTGGTGCTGAGGTATATTAACCCCTGGTTAACTGTAATACACTGCACCTATTATTCCACAGTTATGGGGTATTACAGGTTGATTAGAGAAGCTTCAGTGTTTACAAATGTCGCTACTTTAAAACTGCCCTCAGGACACCAAATATTTGTTTTGTTTTTTTTGTATTACTTTTCTAATAACCCAACAGAATATTTTATTTTTTGTTTATTCTACTAATGGAAAAAAAAAAAAAAAACACCTACAGATGTAGAAGGCTACATCTTTGCCCGACGCCCGCCAGATCCCTTTCACTGGCGAGCGCCTGCGATAGGGACTGAGACGCTGTCCAGTTCGGGGGGGGGGGGGGGGGGGTTGGGGCAGCAAGGGGGACCGGAGGCAATGGTGGGGGGAGGCGGCGGACAGGCTCAGTTGCCACGGGGCGCGCGTGCGACTCGTGCGCGCGCCCCTGGTGGCAGCCAGCCCTTGCAAAGATGTAGCCTGCTACATCTGTATATAAATGAATTCTTGTTGACCCTATTAGAACATATATACATCTGAATTACTGTATATTCCACCAATATAATTATAGTGCTCCTTTAAATATAAATTATATAGATGGATTCTATTTTCTTAATTCATTCTAGAGCTTTTTTTTTTTTTTTTTTTTATCCAAAATGTGTCTTTTCCCACAATTATATAATTATAGTGTCCTATTTATTGTATAAATTCATTCTATTGTGATGTTCAGTATATTAATACATTTTAGATCCCATTATAAAATGAATTATGGCTCCTCTTTATTATAATATAAATTATATTTTCAATTAATTATCATGATCTTTTTATTACACCATAGATTCTATTTACCAGTTATTTTAGAATTCTAGTATTACCAGTATTATATAAATTTTCTCTATTTCTCTTTATGAAATAAATTCTTGTTCTTTTATAATAAAAAGCCCCATTATTATAAAAGTAATTAAGTTTCCTTATTACATAATTATTTTTATTGCTATAAATAACAGAACCCCATTTAACCTAACAATTCTAGCAACCCCGTTATAAAATAAAAACTTCTGTACCCCCTTTATTCTATAGGGAATTATTTTCACAGCTATATTAGATCATATCCATTTATGATTTACTAATTTTAGTAGACCCCTTGTTAAATAAATTCTAGCATCATCTTTATTATTTAAATTAAATCCATCTCCTGGTTAGGGATATTTTCATTGAGTAAAATGTCAATAGTACATGCACACCTTTAAGAACTAATGTTTAACTAATAAATAACTATATTCAGTAGTATAACAACTAACAATTGAGTTATAACTATGTATTATAGTTATGGGAACACGTGTAAGCATAATACATCCTGTCAATTCATTTGAAACCAAGGACATCTCTGAAGAGCTTCATGACAAATAATTTGAAAGCATGACCAATATTCATGAGGCACTGGCTTCTTGTATAAAGATAGAATGATGAATTATCTTGAATATTAGCTCTGTCTTGAAAACAGCTGTCTCCAATGTATGCAGCAAAAGAATCAACTGTATAGCTGAAATTGACATCAGTTGGAGAGGTGTGTTATTTTGCCCTTTTATCCTGATATAGTTGCATTTTTTAGTGGAGCATTACAGAGTCATCCGATTCACAACGGTGACCACACCTTTCTTAATAACTTCTAAAGAGTGCACTTCAATGTATATGTATTGTACCAAGGTATAAAGATTCCATAGATCCTGGTGTATTACCTCTGAGGAAGTCCCAAGTGGACGAAACGCGTAGGGTTTCTCGCATGATCAATATACACCTATGATTGGAGTCATTATGAATTACAATGATCCACCAACAATCTCTGTAAACCACTCATAAACAAATGTATTTTAAATTATTTTATTGTATGAAATAAATTTAGTATTTTTACAATTGTGGATTGGTGACATCACCTTCTGAGCACACCTCTACACTTTTTTTCTCTAATAAATAACTATATTCAGTAGTATAACAACTAACAATTGAGTTATAACTATGTATTATAGTTATGGGAACACGTGTAAGCATGAAAAAAAATATGGTACTTGTTTCCTAGCAGGGCGCCCATCGTATGCCATTGCATACCTTAATTAGTGGTATGCGATGAGACCCGATTTTCGTGTCCCAAGACCCGCACTGTACAATTTTAATATTGCATCGCATGCCAAGCGATGCGACCCAATTTTTTAATTGTACAGGCACCCTGATGGGTGATTACTATGTTAAATGCACCCCCATTGTTAACGCCACCCCCACTATCAATACCAACCCAAAGCGTGGCCAGCGCAGCGAGACCACGAGGGGCGACTGTACGTGTCCTCCGACCTTTTCATACCCCTACTATCCACATTGGCGTGGAGTTGATTTTATATAGTGTCGCGAGCCACCGAGGCCGAAGCGTGGCGAGCGCAGCGGAATACATGTAAAGTAATCCGCTGAGCCCGCCACGCTTCGGGCTCGGTGGCTCGCCACAAAGTCTACCCCACGCCGACGTGGAAAGTGGGGGTATGAAACGCTTTGGGTTGGCGTTGATAGTGGGGGTGGCGTTAACAATGGGGGTGCATTTAACATCGTAATCACCCATCAGGGTGCCTGTACAATTAAAAAGCGGGTCTGATCGCATCACATGTGATCGATAGGATGGCATAAGATTAAAATCGTGGGCGCAGTGCTAAGAAACAAGTACCAAAAATATATATTTCCAATTCTGGTGGATAATTTTCACACAATAGCTCTCCCAAATGGCTCATAATCAAATATTACTGGACAAACTTAAACCATAAAGCTCTCAAGTTCTCTTTATGCACTCCAAAAAAAATAAAAAACAATGTTTATATGGAGCCGTTCTCATTGGGCACGCCAGCAACGCATTCCCGGCGGCTGGCATGTGAACGTGAAAGTATCTCACACATCCATTGCCAAGAAAGGAATGCGCAAGCATGGCAGAAAAATGCGGCTTGTCAATTGGCACGCCGAGAGCAGGCCAGCTTCTAGGTATGTTTATGGTGGTAGGCAGTATAAGCGGATCAAATCTTTTCACACAGCGACTCTGAGAAGGGTTAAGGAAATCAGTTACGTAGGCTGGAGAGAAGGTTTGCCTAGTTATCTTCCTTTTATAGGACATCAAGCTGTCCTTAGCAAGCTTTACAAGTGTAACTCGGTTGGGGTGCTGCTTTTTTTTACCTTTCTGGTGCATGTCCTTCCTTTTTCAAGATCTAGAACATCTGCAGCTATGGAGTCCTTCAGCCCACCTCCGCTGACATGCATCATTTTGCGCCACCTTGAACGATGGCCACACCACCTCTCTGAAAGGTCAGATCACAGACAACCATTGACACTTGTATGCTCCACTCTCTGGCCAGGCTCTCATCACAGGTAACAGTCACTAAATCCAGAGACAGCTTTGGCTGTCTGACTCACTCAAAAAGCACCAGCTTTCACTAATATATCTTACCCATGAGACCTGTATTATCCTGCCTATGCCAAGAGGCATTGCCCATGAACTCTGTCAATTTCTCTTATGTGTGAGTGGTGTGGTACAAATTCACTCCTGATAAAAAGTTGGGAGCAGAAAATATTTTTTTCTCTATTTTCCCCGATGTTCCAATGATTTCTTTTTAAAAATCAGACTATCCATCCATTTAGCCGTATAAAAGCCACATTTCACTGCGAAAACAGGTTCAGTAAAACCTGTGTGTTTTTTGCTGTTGCGGATCAGTTTTCTGCTTTTGGAAAGTTTGCTTCAACTGCCTGAGGTAGACAAAAACAAAATCTCTTTTAAGTACCACATGTGCCAACATACTGGGACTAATTAAATAGCATACGGCGAGCAGATTACCCGCATTTAGCAATCACAGTTAATAGGATCTCGTCCTTCATGTCCATTATCACCAGGGAGACCCTGTATGCAGTGCTTAGCCTTTGGGCTCCTTGACCAAACCGGAATCTTAGTGTTCCTGTAGAACAGCTTCTAACAATTAAGGCACAGGTTCACAGTGTCGGTCCTCAGGACCCCATACAGTGCATGTTTTGCAGGTCTCCTCACAGAATCATGTGAAATAATTAGCTCTGTGGATCTTTTAAAATGTGTCCGGCAGTAATGTACCTGTCAAGTGAACTTAAAAACGTGAAATGTGTGGGGTCCTGAGGACCAAGCTTGAGAACCACTGAATTAAGAATTTATAAGTGCACACATACACTTTTTTTCCCATTTCTTTACTGCCAGGTATCAATTGGACGTAATGAAAGAAATTAACATAACTTCTACAGACAGCTTCATCCTACTTGGGTTGTCTGATGACCCTTACCTACAGGTTATCTGTTTCCTCATGTTCTTGTTGATGTATATTACCACTTTATCAGGAAATCTTCTAATGATCATTATAGTAAGGATCAGCCCAAAACTGCACAGTCCCATGTACTTCTTCCTCAGTAACCTTTCTATTATTGATGTAGGCTTCTCCTCTTCCATTGTGCCCATTATCCTAATAAATACCCTAGCCAAGGACAGGAGTATATCCCGATTAGGGTGTGCGCTCCAAATGTATTTCTCTTTAGCATTAGGGGCAACAGAATGTATAATACTGGCGGTCATGGCCTATGATAGATTTGTTGCCATCTGTAAGCCGTTGTACTACAACATCATCATGAACAAAAAATTGTGCTTTTGTTTAGCTGCCGGGTCATGGAGTGTGGGCTTCATCAACTCCATCATTCATGTGACCCTCATATTTCAACTGCCATTCTGCAGGTCCCACCAAGTCAACAACTTCTTCTGTGAGGTTCCTCCATTCCTGCGAATGTCCTGCAGAGATACTTGGCTCAATGAGATAATGATGCATATTTCGGCAGGGATTACTGTTATATGTGCTTTCTTCTTGATACTAATTTCATACGTCCATATTATCTCCTCCATCATAAAGATCCATTACTCCCAAGGGAGGTATAAAGCTTTCTCCACCTGCGCCTCCCACCTCAATGTTGTTACACTCTTCTATGGAACCATTATGTTCAGATATCTGAAGCCCCGCTCCAGTTCCTCTCCTGAAACAGACATGGTTGTGTCTCTTCTCTATACAGCAGTGACTCCAATGTTGAACCCTTTCATATACAGTGTGAGAAATAAGGATGTGATAGAGATAATAATCAATCATCCGAGAAGGTGATTAACCATCTGAAACCTATTCTGGACCCGAAGTGTTACTCCTTGGCAGAAGATTTTCCTACTGCAACCGTCGACGAGAAGGATTTATACCTGTTGGGACAAAAGCATCTAAATCACCAAGGAGCAAGCCAACATCTACACCAGGGGTTGCCAAACCCAGTCCTCAATAGCTTCCAACAGTTAAGGTTTTTCCAGGACTCTTCACCGAATCCCAAGTAGAAGACTCCTGTGGATAAAGGCTGTTGATTAATAAGAGAATTGTAGGAGTTTCTCCCACAAAAATTCATAGAATTACTGGGATTAATACTTCCTAAGCATTATTTCAGCTCTACTGATCAATTCTATTTCCAGTCCAGGGGTGTAGCCATAGGTGCAATCACCTGTGCCATCTTCTTTGTGGGCTAAACAATGTTTAATGAGATATAGAGAGAAAAAAAAATTACAATGCGCAAAGGTAAAGAGGTATATAAATGAAACGGTAAACGATACCAGTCCCAAGGGATAATTCCCAGAGTACAAAAGAGATCAGGTGTCCTTCAATCCTTGCACCTGTGATGCAGAAGTTCTTTTTTTTGGGTAAACACTGCGCTTGTATATTAAGCTGGCTGCTCCACTCGTTTTTCCCGAATCCAGCGGGTAAGTGTATCTAGAAGTAAAAGACGTGGGCGCTCCAATAGTGTATTACCACTTTTAAAACTTTTATTGAAATGAAAAATCAGAACCAACAGGTAGGGTCACATACCGCAAACTGCGGCTGTTACCTGCCCCTGGTGTGTACAGCATGAACTGAGTACTAAGTACCTGGAGACAGTTGGAGAGGTTACACGCTTCGCACGGCTCCAAGGCACAAGTTCACAGAGATGCACCGGGGTACACAAATCTGTACTGGATGTCGTTATAATCAATTCCAACGATTTTAGTAGGGGGGGAGCCTTCCCACTGAGTGCATCTCCAGAAGGCGAGAACTGTACCCTGAATAATCCCAAACTCTGTATGGAGGTTATATATTCATTCCAGCATTGCCCTAACAGACATAGCAGTCTATTTGGGAACCCCGGCAGATCTTGGAGAAACGGTCCAGCTGGTCCATTTCAAACACAAAGCAGTCAATACATTTTTGAACCTTATTAAGGTGTATCTATTTGTGAAAATTGAGAGGCTCTTACGCCTCTGAGTGAAAAAAAAAGCGATTGAGTTCCTTTGAACAAATTCTTTACAAGGACCTAACAAACCAACTCATTGTAGACACTCCCCCTACTAAATTGGAATTGATAATGACATCCGGTACAGATTTGCGTACCCCGGTGAGTCTCTGATCTTGTGCCTTGGAGCCATGAGAAGAGTGTAACCTCTCCAACTGTCTCCAGGTGCTGAGTACTCGGTTCATGCTGTACACACCAGAGGCAGGTAACATCCGCAGTTTGCGGTACGTGACCCTACCTGTTTGTTCTGATTTTTTATTTCAATAAAAGTTTTAAAAGTGGTAATACACTATTGGAGTGCCCACGTCTTTTACTTTGAGATAGAGAGATTGAAGTTCTACAGGAACCTGTGATCTCTCTAAGTCTATACACACACACACACACACAGGGCATAATTCAGCAAGGATTGATATTCACAATATTTGGTGTCCAGATGATCTGATGACCGCGAGTGTGCAGCGTTCATGTTGTGCATTCGTGTCCATAGATAGCAAATACATATCCGTATGCAGAGCATCCATCGGTGTTTGACAGAAAGACAGCATTAAAGGACTAAAACATGGCATTTGGGTGTGCTTGTGAAAAAGCAGGTATGGTCTGGCATAAATGAGTGGATCTCCGATGTCGCGATGACCACTTACAGCCTGTTCCTGGAGCAGATTAGTGGAGACATTAGACTTAAGCCCCATACACACTGGGCAACTTGTATTGCTAAGGGATCTGGGTAGCACAGGTGGCTGGCTTCTCCACACATACAGTACAGTAGCATCATGCAGAATAGAATTAACACAATCATTTTGATAACTAGCGCTATACCCATAAAACACAGTCAGAGAGAAAAAAAAAAGGGGGGTGGGCTTACAATGGTCCTTCTGTGTTCATTCTAGCACCCGCCATATTTGCAAACCTATGCAGTTCTTCCCTGCCTGGGGTGTCGCTGTCTGCTGTAGTGCTTCTAGCAAAGTGTGGTCTGTATATCAGCACTGATATGCAAACCAGACCTGTGCTAGAAACACCACATCAGACAGCGACACCCCAGGCAGGAAAGTGGAACTGCACGAGTTTTCACAGATAGCGGGTGCTAGAATGAAAGTTGTGAGTCTCCAAACAGTGCAAAACTTAATTGCACTTACAGGCGCCATCTAGTGGCATCTGGCACACAACACTTAAATTAACCCCATAGAGGGGAGGAGTAGTGTTAACTAAATAATTCTGTAATTGATTGCCCTTTTATACTGTATATATAGTGCAGTGCTTTTTTTTTTTCGCTACCAAATTATTTTTCAGAAATCTTTGTTCGGGCACTTTTCTCTGGATTATTGCTGGGACCTCTAGTACTACCATGTGTCTCACTCCTCATTGGTAGCTCAATTACACCTACGCTCATGACTAACTACAACCCCTCAGGTACACAGCTTGTCTAGATAATGACCAGGCAAAACAAAAGCTCCTCTATACAGAAAGTGGGGGATGTTTGCACACAGACTATCTCAGTGACCCTCCCATCTTCGTCCCTTTGACCTTCCTTATGCAGATCTCAGCCTGCAGCCGCTGTGACCCGGGAGCCCTTCACACACTGCTCTCTGGTTGCCATGCTCCCTGGAGGAGAGGGACAATTTGAACCCTGTTTAGCAAAAGGAGGACTATTTACTATCAATGGTATGCAACCATCAATGGTCTATTGGGGCAGTAGTACGGACGGTGTAATGGTTAGCATTACTGCCTCACAGCACTGAGGTCATGGGTTCGATTCCCAACATGGCCCTAACTGTGCGAATTTGTATATTCTCCCCCAGGTACTCCGGTGTCCTCCCATATGCTGGTAGGTTAATGGGCTCCTAACAAAGATTAACCCTAGAATGTCTCTGTGTGTGCGCATGTACATGTGGTAGGGAATATAGATTGTAAGCTCCACTGGAGCAGGGACTGGTGTGAATGTTCAAATATTCTCTGTACAGCACTGTGGAATAAGAAACTAAATAAATAAATATTGCCTATGGCAAGTGTGTTTTTCATCAATGGCTCATCACCAATGCCACACCATTGATGGGGGTGGGGGGATGACCATTGATTTATAGCCTGACCCATTACCCAGCAGATGAGGCCAAGAATTGCCAGGAATGCATCATGTATTTCCTTTTAAAATGTACATCTTGTGTTATCTCTTGGATACACCAATGATCTCAGACCCCTTATATAAGATGCACAATGCTCTGCACCTGGACCTCACTCTCAGCTGATTGCAGTCACTGCAATCCTACATTGATTTGTACCTCGTGGAAGGGGTCATGTTGGAGAAGCTGCAGATGTTTATGTAACATGTGCTATAAGGAAAGGACATGATTATACTCTCAAAGACACAAATAATAGACAATCATTCAAATTGTGTTCTCTACAAAGCCTGGCAAGGACCCCTCCCTCCCAGACTCATATCGACCTATTTCACTCCTGTCGACAGATGTGAAAATACTAGCAAAAATCCTTGCAACCAGACTGAATGCAGTAGTCACTTCTGTTATACATGATGACCAGTCCGGCTTTATGCCGGGCCGCTCTACCACTCGGAATCTCAGGAGACTCTTCTGTCATTTACAGGGGGGTGCGGACTGTGGGTCGGGGGCAGTGGTGGTGTCACTTGACGCTGCCAAGGCCTTTGACTCCGTGGAGTGGGGTTACTTATGGGAGGTCTTGTGCTCCTTTGTCTTTGGCCCTGGCTTTATTAATTGGGTACGACTGCTCTATTCTTCCCCGATGGCTTTCTTGTATATCGGTTAACGGCTATGTGACTTCTGCATTCCCACTCGGTAGGGGGACTAGGCAGGGTTGCCCCCTGTCCCCCACCCTTTTTGCCCTTGCTATAGAGCCTTTAGCTATCATTCTCCGCACCACCCCAGTGGTCCGGGGCATTCCCCTTGGCGGGCGAGAGGATGTTGTTGCTCTATATGCAGATGACACTCCTGTTTCTTAACGATGTTAAAGCTTCCCTTGAGGCGGTGCTGCAGATTGTGGATAGAGTCGGCTCATTCTCCGGCCTTCTGGTAAATTGGGGAAAGTCAAGCATTATGCCTCTGTCGGATACAATTCAGAGTGAACAGATTCCCTCCTCTCCTCTGCAGTGGGTCCTTAAATTTAAATATTTGGGAGTATGGATCATCCCTAAGATGACGGAGTTTGTATCACTTAATATTGACTCTGTCATTACTGAATTTAAGGGGCGTGTTCACCAGTGGAAGAAGCTCCCTCTCATTGTTACGGGCCGAGTCAATTTAATAAAAATGACGTAACTTCCTAAATACCTATATCGGCTTTAGCATTCCCCAGTTTACATTCCTAAGCATGTCTTCACGGGCATAAACAGCTTACTCTCATCCTTTATCTGGGGGAATAGGCCACCTAGAATAGCCCATAAAAACACTAGTCAAACTCAGTACGGACAGAGGATTGGGCCTCCCGAATTTTCGTGCCTACTATATAGCAGCTCAACTGATGCACCTATCAGAATGGATCTTGGGACGCTCTGGGTCTACTTTTGAGTGCTCCTATGCCGAGTGTGTGGGGTCTCGTCTCTCTCCTATCCAATTTCTTCTCTCCTTTCCGTTTACTCCCACTCTCTCCCCTCTTCAGACAAGCGCTGTTAGTGTGGCGCCAAGCCCACAAGCTATGGAATTGGAGGGGTATGGATTCCGAGACCCCCTTATGGTACAATAGGACATTCCCAGAGTTTAGGCAGCGCTCCTCTGATGGTTTTTGGTTTCGGGTAGGCCTTACGTCTGTCTCCCAGTTATTTCTGGAGGAGTACCTTAAGTCATTCCAGCAACTGGCTGAAGAATTCCGACTGTCAAATAGGCTCTTCTATCCGCCTCCACTTCCGACTCCAGATTAAAACTCTCCTTAAAAATCTAAACACGAAGGGCCAGATTTCTACTTTGTATAACAACCTTAATAGACAGATAGATATAAATAGCCTTGACTCTCAAGGACAAGAGGGTGCCCAACACGGAGAGCAATGGAGTCAGATTCTAGTCAGTCAAATACACCACCACTTGTCTTAGGTACCAACAAATTTCATTTTATGTATTACATAGTCCCCCCTATTGACCCTAAATACTGTATGTTTACTCTTGATCTAGAAGAAACACTCACCCGCAATTTATAAATACGTCTTATGCTTGACATCTCTAGCCAAGGTTCTTATTGTTAGGAAATGGTTCGATGTTACATACCCAAATATATATAACTGGAGGGCTCTTGTAAATGAGGTATCGGGACACCTTGCCCCTTTTTTTAACAAGTGGAGCAGATGGACCTCTTCTAGATTTGCCTCAGCCGTCGTCAGCAAAATATTACCAACCATTGATATCAGTCTTAAGCCCGGTACACACGGGGGAGATATATTGCTAGCAATATATTGCTCAGTTTCTCCTTTTCATCAGCGACCAGAGATGGTCGCTGATGAAAGGGAACCGGCAGTGCCGCAGAGGTAATCAGCGGGTCACAGACGCAAGCTCCTGCAACCAGCGATTAGAACGGGGCTTAAAACGGGAGCGCGTACCCGGCGATTTATCACCGTGGCACACTCCCATCACTGGCAATATGGTCGCTAGCGTGTTTCCATATTCCCATCACTGGCAATATGGTCGCCCCTGTGTGTACACAGCTTTAGAGGTGTCATTTATTGTATTATACAGCATGTATTATTGATATATAGTGTGCCAGCTGAGCCTTTTTTTATGCTATATTCATGCCTTAATGTTTTTGTCTATAAAACAGCTAGTACCTTTAATTAGGGGCGGGGGAGGGTTTTTTCTTATAGTTTTAAAAGTTGGAAAAATACAAACTGTGTCCATAGCATGGTCTGCATAATTCATTACTATGTCTTTCTCCTATTGAATGATCACGACCACACCAATGGTCTTGAAAAATACTCTGTTTATTACGGTCAGAGAATGGCAATTTTTATTATCTTGTTGTAACACCGTTATAATGCCTGAACAACTTCTGTACAATAAAAAAAAAAAAAAAATTGTGTTCTCTGCAAAATCATACAGAAGAGTCTACATATACCATAGTATACTATGCATAGGCAAAACACATGCAGATTTTTGCACTGACTATACTCCATGATCTATTCTATACAGGGCATTTTCTAGAGGCAGACTAGCCGTGCTGCCACCCGAGGCACCGCTTGGCTTGTCCGCCACTGTTAAAACAGCTGGGGCACCAGCTCCCCCCCGCCGCCGCTACCCTTCAGAGGGGAGAAGAGCGCATCACACGGCTCTCCTTCCCCTCACTGTATCTGTTTGACTGGGCCGTCAGCCAATCAGAGCTTGCGGGCCGGCAGCCAGTCAGGAGCCAGCCCACAAAGTATGATTGACTGATGGCCCAGGGACAGTGGACACAGTGAGGGGAAGGAAATACACACAATGTGATGAGCGCTCCCCACCCCTTAGAAGCGGTGGGACAATGGACTGGGGTGAGGTGCATACTACACCCCACCCCCACCCCAACAATAACAGCAGCAGCAGATGGTGATAGCAGCAGCAGCAATAGTGAGTTGCACTGCTGGTGGGATATTCTGGCACTGTGGGGGGCATATGTGTAATGGGCATCACAAGGTGCGGCGTAATGGGCATCACAAGGTGCGGCATAATGTGTAATGGGCATCACAAGGTGCGGCATAATGTGTAATGGGCATCACAAGGTGCGGCTTAATGTGTAATGGGCATCACGAGTTGCGGCGTAATGGGCATCACGAGTTGCGGCGTAATGGGCATTACGAGGTGCGGCGTATTGTGTATCACAGTGCGTGGCGTAATAGGCATCGTGGTTCATGGTGTAATGTGTAATGGGCATCGTGGTGCATGGCGTAATGTGTAATGGGCATCGTGGTGCATGGCGTAATGTGTAATGGGCATCGCGGCTAAACAGTGTATATTGATTTATGTAGCCTGTCATTGTTTGGGCTTAATTTGTGAGGTGTATTAGGTCACCGTGTGGGCTTTTATATTTATATGTCATTGTGTGGCCTTCAGCCCACCAACTTAAGCGTGGGAGGGCAATGACCATTCCTGCGGTAACCAATGTTTGGTCATGCAGGTTGCAAAAGTGAGGTGTAAGGTAATTGTTTTCCTGCAAGACCACACCCCTTATATTAAGTCACACCCTTTTTGCAGGGCACACAATTTTATTCACTACCACATTATGTATGGGGGGCAGGGCACATTTTCTTTCTTCGCATCGGGTGATAAATTGTCTAGAAACAACACTGATTCTCTATAAGATACATTGAACCCTTTAATCTGTGCATTATATAGAGTTGTGCTCATAAGTTAACATATCCTAGCAGAGTTTGTAATTTTATGGCCAGAATATGAATGACAACTTTTCTTTCACTCATGGTTAGTGGTTGGGTGAAGCCATTTATTGTCAAACAACTGTGTTTACTATTTTTAAATCAGAATCACAACAGAAACTACCCAAATGACCCTGATCAAAAGTTTACATACCCTGGAGATTTTGGCCTGATAACATGCACACAAGTTGACACAAATGGGTTTGAATGTCTACTAATGTAACCATCCTGATCTGTTTGCTTGTAATCAGTGTGTGTGTAGGTCAGTGAGTTTCTGGACTCCTGAAAGACCCTTGCATCTTTTATCCAGTGCTGCACAGATGTATCTGGATTCTGAGTCATGGAGAAAGTGAAAGAATTGTCAAAGAATCTGCGGGAAAAGGTAAATGAATGGTATAAAACAGGAAAGGGATATAAAAAGATATCCAATCAATTGAGAATGCCAATCAGCAGTGTTCAAACTAATTACGAAGTGGAAAATGAGGGATTCTGTTGAAATCAAATCACGTTCTGGTAGACCAACAAAAATTTGCCATGAAAATTGTTCGGGATGCAAAAAAATATAAAAATTCAAAAATATCTTCCGCTGAAATACAGGACTCTCTGAAAAAAAAGTGGTGCGGTTGTTTCAAGATGCACAATAAGGAGGCATTTGAAGAAAAATGGTCTGCATGGTCGAGTCGCCAGAAGAAAGCCATTACTATGCAAATGCCACAAAACCTCCCGCTTACAATACACCAAACAGCACAGAGACCAGCCTCAAGACTTCTGGAACAAAGTCATTTGGAGTGATGAGACCAAAATTTAACTTTTTGGCCACAACATAAAAAGTTACATTTGGAGAGGAGTCAACAAGGCCTATGACGTAAGGTACACCATGTGCATTTTGAGCCGACAGAGGGTATTTCATACACTACCATCCACTAGGGCGTGGAGGGAGAATAGTGTGCCCGAGCCATGCAGTACACTGACAGCGTCCATGTTGACTATGTCGACATTCAAGACAAAAAAATTTTTTTTAACTCATGCTGACCTAATGCTTGTATCAACATTGCAACCCTGTCAACCTATGCCATGTCAACCTTCTGTGATCGACCCAATCAGGGCCTTCTTTTCATATGGGCTTAATGGGCACCTGCCCAGGGGCCCCAGGTGTATAAGGGCCCTATAGCTGAGGATCCCCTTTTTCCAGGGATACCAGAATTTTGAAAAATCGGCCCTGGGGAACTGGAGATATCCAACTTCAAAGCAGCAGTCCAGATACGACCTGTTAATTGCACTTCCCAGTCAGGTTCTCTCTGACAGAGTATATTCCAAAAGCTGGGACGCTCCCCTTTCTGTCAACACTAGCGGCTTGTCTCTATCATGCCCAGAACCAGAGATATCAGCCTTCCAGCTCCAAACGTCTGGTGTACAGTTTTATATTTGTGTCAATGGATTGCTCTGGCTCCTGATCTCTGATC
Organism: Crinia signifera; assembly: GCF_055691185.1. Taxonomy (NCBI): domain Eukaryota; kingdom Metazoa; phylum Chordata; class Amphibia; order Anura; family Myobatrachidae; genus Crinia; species Crinia signifera. The sequence goes on along the minus strand of NC_139228.1, from coordinate 13,876,472 downwards.
CCCAAGTTCCCAGCACCTCCTGAAAGTTGGGACTCTAGGTTTTAATACTATTGAAGGCTAAGAAATCTATTTCCAGATAACGGCGATATCTGCAGTCAAACAAGCTGCCCTTCCACTGGAAAATGACGAATATTAAGCCCACTCCATTATCCAACCGTCCCCTGTGTATAAAACACCCCCTACCTCCCTGGAAGTCATTTACAAGGGACCCTTCATACAGCTCAGTGCCCCCTTCCACACGTTAGTGTTCACCCTCCCACCACCTGTGCAGTAATGGAGTAATTAGCAGAAGTTACTGCTCCAGGTCCTACATGTTAAATGGAAGATAGAGCAGCCCCTGCCAACCGTGGGACATCAAAGCTGCTGCTGATAGCACCCCCCACACCTAGGAGGGGAGAATGGGTAAGGGCCCCAGTGCATTGATTTGCCTAGGGGCCCCCACTGTTGTTAAGACGGCCCTGGACCCAATGCATATCAACCAAATATGGGTCAACCAAATGACCCATACCAGGAGTAAGTTCCCATCCAGGAATCCAGGCTGGTCTGCCGCCACGCTTAAACCAGTCGTGCTTACAGCCCCTGAATCCCTCAGAAACTTGGGGCCCACAAGACATCGGGCCCGGTGTGGGTGTTTCTTCTGACCACCCCCTCTATACACCTAAAGATTTGCTCTCCAATCTGGCTGATTGGAACAAAAATTCTGGTAATGTACAGTATGGGAGCAAATAACATTTGATAATTTTCTCCCAACCAGAGGCGTAGCTAGGGCGGAGCACACGCTCCGGGCGCAGGAATGTCACCTGGCGCCAGAGCCGTGCACTCTGCCGCCAGCTCCCCCGCCCTGCTCGCCCGATGTGCCCGTCATCCGTACCCCTGTACCGCCATAAAAACCCAGCGAGGGGGGCGTGGCCTGGCCGGCGGGAGGTGTGGAGCGACGGGTGTGGTGGTGGGGTGCACTGCAGCCTGTTTCTCCATCTGCCCTGGCTCTCGGCGGCGCAATTTTGGAGGGCTCCGTCGGCGAAGATTCCTGCAGCCTCCTGCCTGCGCTGCGGCCTTTTCTTCTCCTGTGCCCCTGTGAGTGGCTCCACATCTTTTTCTCTCCCTCCCCTCAGGCAGGGGACGCACAGTTCTGTTCGGCAAGTCCACTGACCTCTGTGACAGGGACACTATAAGAACTTGGAGCAAGATCACCTTTATCCTTAGTAGGGTGAATGTAACGGTGCAGCCTGTGTCCTCACACTGGGAACCCCTGCTCTTCCTGTCTGGCTGTCTCCTGCTTTATTACACTGAACACTGAAAGCCATTGCTTGTGCACAAGGTAATCTTTACTGCTGGTCAGACTTTATATCATGTCAGTCACCCTCCATTATGTGCTAGAAACCCTATATGTAGCCAGGTTATCCAATCCTTTGGCATAATATTATTCTTGGAGTCCTGAGGTCCCCCATCTCCTGAAGACAATTGGCGCAGTAATCTAATACTGGGTGTTCTTCTTGCTGTCAGCCTCCTGTATGCACTTGGTGGTGTGCTAATGATAGAGTATAGATATGATTCTCACCTTTTATATACATATAAGGTTTAAGTTTTATATACAGCACTTTCCCTTTAAGATGTAAGAACAGATTTTAATTTCAGCATAAGATGGAAACTTCGAGCTAATTTCAAGAGATGTTCTCTCCGGCCGTCACTTAGAAGATGAATTCTCTGGCTGACATCGAAGGTTGATAAGTATAGCTGAACCCTATCACTAGCCACCGCCTTCTCTTTTCGCGGCCATCCTACAGCTGAAGGTTGGCTTTCTTGGTGTCTTTGGTATTCCTGATTAGTGTGCTCTGTATGGGCATATGGAGTCCTTAGATCAGCAAAAACCCAGCGAGCGCTCTCACTGCGCATGCACCGGTTTGGGATGCCAGTGCCAGGGAAGCGGCGCCATGACGTCACGTCATGGCACCGCATCCCTGGCACCGGCATCCCTAGCCGGCGCATGCGCAGTGAAAGCGCTTGCCGGGTTTTTTTGGCGGTACGGGGTACTGATGCCGGGTACAGTGGGGAGCGGCTGTGGGGGACCGTTCATTTAGTATTATACAGAGGGAGAAATCTGTGGGGTCCTGTTGTTGTTATACAGAGGGAGCAGACTGTGGGTTCCTGTTGTTATTATACAGGGGGAGCAGACTGTGGGGTCCTGTTATTATTATACAGGGGGAGCAGCCTGTGGGGTCCTTTTATTATACAGGGGGAGCAGCCTGACCCTTTGTCATGTAGCCACTCTAACTAGTGTCATATGGCCAAGCCCATGACCACTTTTCCACCGCGCACCTTCGGTGGGAGACTTGATCTCTGGCTCAGCTGGGCAGGCGGGCACAGCGGGGAGCTGGAGAGATGGGCGGACGGGGGAGCGGCCATGGCAACGAGCAAGGTCAGTCCCCCTTGACAACGAGCAAGGTCAGTCCCCCTTGACAACGAGCATGAAGTTCCTAGCAATGAGCATCTAGGGAAGTGGCACTTATGTGACAAATGTGTAATGGGCATTACAGTTTGTTATATAGTATGTAATGGGCATTACAGTTTGTTATATAGTATGTAATGGGCATCATGTGTGGCCTTATGTGTAATTGGCATTATGGCATGTGGCTTTATGTGTAATGGGTATTACAAAGTTCGCCAAAATGTGCAATGGGCATTACGGTTTGAGGTATAATGTTACAAATCTTGGGGGAGGGGGCGTAGGGTGGCGCGAAACATGCCCTTGCTCCGGGCACTGTGGCACCTAGCTACACCACTGCTCCCAACAACTGAAAAACTGGCAAAAACGTTCAATAAAACACATGAGAAACTCATTTCATTTAAACCAATTTGTATGAATGAGTGTCAGTTGTGTGGAATTTTCAGATCAAATGGTCGATTGTCGTTTGTTCCCATACATTACCAGATTTTTGTTACAACCAGCCAGATTGGACAATAAATCTTTAGGTGTATGGCCAGCTTTAGTAAATCCAACCACTATCATATCAATACGGAGAAAGAAAGCCACCAGCACAGCCCCTCACAGGTGCTTCCACAAAACGGTCTGGAGTTAACAAACACATCACTAGCACTGTTATGGTAAGGAAACAGCAGGGGGCGCCACACCTCTGCCGCACTTCTGATCTAAGGGATTATGCCAGTTATCTTTTAATAATTGATATTTATGATTTGGAGCGAAGGAGCAATTGTTGTTATACATTACCAGAGTTTTGTTGCCAACTAGTTGGTTGGAAAGAAACTTTTAAATGTGTGTCTCGGCTTAAAGGTGCCCATACATTATTGTATACAATTTGGACTAGATCGCATCGGATTGGTTTTACAATGCAATGAGATGAGATCTAGTACGAAGTATGCAACATACTTTTTGTGCTGTGCGATGAGATGTGAGATGCGCGTTCCGCGCATCTCACCGCACCCAACAAATCTACCGTGTATGGGCACCTTTATAGTGCATGTTTTCCAGATCATCTAGCTGGAGCCCAATAGTGTTAGGGCTACAGGTAGACGTCATTATTCCGGAGTATATATTAAATACAGGCATTGAATAGGCAGCCACGCAAGTTAAGCTGGCCATACACGGTGCGATCAACGCATGCGTTTTGGTCTAGATCGCATGCAATTTGCGTGTAAAGTGATCGGGACCTAGTCCAAAAAGTATGTGCAGCGCATACTTTTGGAATTGTGCAATGGATGTGCGCCGGAGAGCGTATCACACCCACAAAACGCACCTTTAGGATGATTTTCCGACCAGCTAAATAGTTGGCTGTTGGAACAGAAGTCTGGTAATGTACAGTATGTGAAAAAGTGCTCCTCCACAAGGAAGGAGAGGGGAAGGTGGCGCTGTGACCTGGGCTGCTTCACTAGCAGCTGCTGTAGGTGTCGGGTTAGTTGGACCCGAACTGAGCAATACAAAAAAAGAAGGGATGAGCAGCGCTGGCTTTGTGGGTGTATGTAATGATAATTGGACTGATTGTACAAGTTAAAAAACAGTAGGTTTAATATGACCAATAAAATTGATGTAAACAGGTATACATTAAGACTGGTTTGGGGGATTTAAAATGCAGTGTGTGGACTGTCCATTCCTATTATGCCTGGAGTTAGGACCATAAAGTGCAAATGCAAGTGCAAAGATTTTGGGGTTACCGTCCACCTGTAGATCGGATGCTGGGGTGTGTGGTTTGTATCTCCCTGGGACTCAAGGCCCGAGTTGGAATTAGGGCCGAGTCACCTTCCAGAGTGAGGGAGTCACCCAGAGCTGGATTGTCCAATTGACATGGATGGAGTCCTTCCAGGTGGTGGGCAAATCGCCAAAGTGCAGCAAATGATGGTCCACAAGGGAAAAAGGGGTCCAAGGCTGGCCAGGAGTAGTCCAATAAAACTGGCTGTAGGCAGACACCTGACGCGTTTCGCCGTCTCAGCGGCTTTATCAAAGGTTGATAAAGCCGCTGAGACGGCGAAACGCGTCAGTGTCTGCCTACAGCCAGTTTTATTGGACTACTCCAGACCAGCCTTGGACCCCTTTTTCCCTTGTGGACCATCATTTGCTGCACTTTGGCGATTTGCCCACCACCTGGAAGGACTCCATCCATGTCAATTGGACAATCCAGCTCTGGGTGACTCCCTCACTCTGGAAGGTGACTCGGCCCTAATTCCAACTCAGGCCTTGAGTCCCAGGGAGATACAAACCGCACACCCCAGCATCCGATCTACAGGTGGACGGTAACCCCAAAATCTTTGCACTTGCATTTGCACTTTATGGTCCTAACTCCAGGCATAATAGGAATGGACAGTCCACACACTGCATTTTAAATCCCCCAAACCAGTCTTAATGTATACCTGTTTACATCAATTTTATTGGTCATATTAAACCTACTGTTTTTTAACTTGTACAATCAGTCCAATTATCATTACATACACCCACAAAGCCAGCGCTGCTCATCCCTTCTTTTTTTGTATTACAGTATGTGAGTAAATGACAATTGGTCCTTTGCTCCCAAATGCCTGAAAACAAGCAACGATGGTTAAATCTGTATGACCCTTTGAGTGCCAAGTGAATTTGTCAAAATTGGTCTGAAAATTAGCAAGTAAATTTTTTTATTCATCATAACCCAGTGGTTCCCAACCCTGGTCCTCAGGACCCCACACCGTGCATGTTTTGCAGGTCTCCACACAGACTCACAAGTGCTATAATTAGCTCCACCTGTGGATCTTTTCAAATGTGCCTGAATAATGAGTGCACCTGCCGGGTGACCTGGAAAACATGCACTGTTGGGGGTACTTGAGGACCAGGGTTGGGAACCACTGTCATAGTCTGTAATGTTTACCTTACATATGAAATATATTTTTTTTCTCCCCCACAACATTTTTTATTTGAATTTATATAACAAATGTGAGGGACACTGGCATTTTTAACCAATATTTTACATATCTCTGAGATTTTAGCAGATATTTTTGCGCATCTCAGATGTTGGCACTCAAAGGGTTAATATAATTACTGGTTTCATTGGCTACTTGATTCAGTTATATGGCATTTGGGAGCAATGGCCAGTTGTGGCTTTAACAAACCTCATTACCCAATTTTTGATCCGACCAGTTAACTATGCACATGGCTGGAATGAGAATCTACAGCTGGGTGCACAGTGGCAGATATATAGGTCATCGGATCGGGCAGCATGTTCTTTAGAAACCACCCGATTCATCCCGCCCAATGTAACAACTATGGGGGGCGCACTAACATGTACCCGGTGAAGAGGGAGTTTATCCTCTTATCAATCATAAAGAAAATGTACTGTTATACTATAGGACCTCCTAATACACAGTTAAACTTCTGATCAAGAAAGATCGCATGATATAGAAATTAGGAGTATATTTATATAAACAATTTACTCTGGGTAACATCCACATATAGGATACAACAGTATATTAGTCAAATACAATGGAGGGAGAGGGAGAACAGTGACTGCAGGGGTACGAGGTAGAGCAGGGCTGGGCAACACCGGCCCTTCAGATGTTAGTGAACTACACATCTCAGGATGCTTTGCATTAGTTTTGCTATGTGGCCATGCTGAAACTGATGCAAGGCATGCTGGGATGTGCAGTTCATCAACATCTGGAGGGCCGGTGTTGCCCAGCCCTGAGGTAGAGCCTTTCCCATCATACGAATATTTCAGTACACCGCGGCGCCCGCGTGCACCCACATGTATACACCGCTGCACCCGCGTACAACTCCCACATGTATACACCTGCGTACAACGCCCACATGTATACACCGCTGCACGTGCGTACAACACCCACATATATATATATACCGCTGCACCTGCGTACAACGCCCACATAAACCCTCTGGCTCATACAGTATATTTGGCTCTGGTAGTAGTCAGTGCCCCCGGTATAGTTTATAGTGTGTGTGTGCGCCTATGTGTGTAGACTACAATTTGCTAGCCAACTGCATTTTGTAGAAAAAAAATTAAGAAAAACTATCATTCAAATGTACAGCGACCATCTTGTCTTATAACCCACAATCCTCAGAAAGACTGCAGAATGTAGCCAATAATTCATCATCTCTAAACTCCTCCAAGGGCATAACTACCATAGGTGCAAGGGGTGCAGCTGCTATGGGGCCCAGAGCTGAGGGGGGCCATATCTAGATATGCCCTTGAACTCCTCCATACACCAACCTATAGTAATTCATTTCACAGTAACAGGCCCTCCAACCATTACTTAACTACAAGTCCCAGAATTCCATGCTTCTAAATATATGCATACAGAAACAAAGCAAAGCACATGGCAATGCCCATGATTTACCAAATAAATACTTGATTTAGCAAAGATGCTCCACTACAAACCAATCACAGGAGACATTGATCTATCACTTACATACCTCCCAACATGAGCCTCTCTCTCCCATGCTCTGTTCCTGGGCTTCTCTCATAGTTAGTGATTACCATCACCTGGGGTGAACACCTTTCTTATCAATTACCCTGTCCAAGGCCTGGGATAACAATCAACAATTAAGAGGCCAGTTCAGGAACAGAGCATGTATCCCCTCCTGGAACAGGTCATGTTGGTAAAAATCGAAAAAAAAAAAAAAATATATATATAATATATATATATATATATATATATATATATATATATATATATATATATATATATATATATATTGTCAAACCTACAAATACGATCACTTAATAAACAAAATTGCAGCTGCTTCAAACTACCACAAACCCATATTTACACTACACGATGTCATTCCACCCATTGGTGCGTTACCTATATATAAAGTTGAGCATTTGATACTTACAGTAGCATAGATTTGGAGGAGAAGATGTGGAGAGCCCCATTCATCTGCTCTGTCCGTGTCATAATGGATAGAGATAACAACCATCATTCTGTGTGATGTGTTCTCCATGTTCCCAGACTGGAGGCCAGTGAATAACTGCCCTGTACAAACTCCTCATGGTCTTTAGGTGACTTCCTGTGGGTGGGTGGGTGTGTACACAGGAAGTGAGTGGAAGCCATTGGTTCATGGTTCTCTTAACATATGCAAAATTGCAAATAGGCTTAGTTATATGTTAATTAGCCTGTTGATCCAGTTTGGGATTCTCTGTGATATAGATAGATAGATATAGATATTTATATTATAAATTGGTAAAATATACTATAAAAATATGTATAACATAGTCTATCAGTGTAAATACCCTGTAACACACCAGCCCAGTGGAGCTGCCAATCACCTCCTACTGTCGCCTGTCCACACAGCAGGATAGGCCGATATATCGCTTGGAAGGGCGAATGGACCTTAAGGCAGGGTTGCCGACGCTCCCGGAATTTCCGGGAGTCTCCCGAAAATCGGGTACCCCCTCCCGGCCCCCGGAAGGGTGGGCAACCCTCCCGGATTCAGGGGGGACCACCGCTGACCCCCGGATCGCGGCATTAAAATGCCGCAATCCTCGGGTCTCAGAGGAGGGGGCGGAGCTAAAACGACACAATCGCGTCATTTTAGCCCCGCCCCCTCCATGGAGATCCCTGAATTCGCTGCTTTTACCAGTATGGGGGCGGGGCTTAGTGATGTCACTCGTAAGCCCCGCCCCCTGAGCGGCTGCTGAAACTCTCCTCTCCGGGCTTCTCCCGGAGAGGAGAATGTTGAAGTCGGCAACCCTGCCTTAAGATGTTTTACACTTTAGAATAATAGATTGAACTAATTTGAAGAATTGGCAGCACAAGATTATAGTAAATGTAACATATTCAGACGACGGAGCAAATAACTGAACTTGGACCAGTCATCTTCTGATGTCTATAGTGGTAACATTACTACTGGTATTAAAGGGAAATATTCTCTTTGTTTATGGTAAACATACTAGGCCAGGCATGTCCAAACTATGGCCCTCCAGCTGTTGTGAAACTACAAGTCCCATCATGCCTTGCCACAGTTTTGCTACTAGGGAATGCTAAAGCTGTGGCAAGGCATGCTGGGATGTGTAGTTTCACTACAGCTGGAGGCAGTGGCGTAACAACAGGCCCGCAGACCCCATGGTCGCGGGGAGGCGCTGTGTAAGTGCAGGCGCCGGGGGTCTGCGGGGCTATTGTAATGCTTCTGTGCTGCGGCCGGAACCCGCAGATTTACCTGTCTGCGCATCGGTCAACGCTTCCCTCCTGCCCTGGCTTCTGCAGTGCTGAAATGAAAATGGACCATCATAAAATGTCCGCCCCCATACAGCAGACAGTTCTCTAAAACTGTCTGCTGAATGGGGGCGGACATTTTGTGATGGTCTGTTTTCATACCAGCAGAAGTCAGGGCAGGAGGGGAGCCGGGACCGCAGACAAAATCTGCAGCACAGCGGAGCAGCAGAGGGTAAGGCATGGGGGCGGGGGCGGGGGCGGGGGGGGGGGGGGGGGTTGTTATATTTCCTGGGGGTGAGGCGAAATTTTCATAGTTACGCCACTGGCTGGAGGGCCACAGTTTGGACATGCCTGCATTAGGGGGTAACAAGATGCGATAAACTCTCAAAAATGTAATGGATGCACAAAAACGACAAATACGGAGGCAAATATTTAATCTGACATAAAGGCAACAGACATCGCAGGAAAGCAAAGGTAAGGTCCACGAGTTTTTCAATATTTAAAACAAAAACAAAAAAACAACAACTTTACCATCGACCTTTGGACCATGTCAACCTAATGCATGTGTCAACTGCCTGTCGACCTATTCACTTTCGTCCTTATACTTGTCGACCTAATGATTCACACCCGTGGGTAATGAAACTATGTAGATGATTGGTGAGATCACACCTACAATACTGCGTTGGAGAAGTTACGGAATCTACAGTATGTATTAAGCCTTGGAGAGAGATAAAGTAGATGGAGATAAAGCACCTGACATGTAACAGACTGTGTTTGAAAAATGTCAGTTAGTGGCTGATTGGCTTTTACTCGATCTCCCTCCACGTTATCTTGTTTAGGAAATAAACCCTAAAAGTAGCAACCAATCAGCTTCTAACACCCATGTTACAGGCTTTGCTATAAAAATGACAGATGCTGATTGGTTGGTACTTTATTTCTCTCCACTTTATCCCTTGCCAAGCCGGTTTCGGCCATGCTGCGGTGGTTACGTTTACAAGCAGCAGCGTAAGGTTGTGACTCCCGGCGGTATCCCAGACCGCCGGCGGAGCTTTTGCCTGGTAAGATATATGTGGTACCAAGCACATTCTTGTGGATGGAGGACGTTGCTGACTGTCATATTATAATCTTTCACGGCTTTTATTTTTCCAGTGGATCTGAGGAACTCATAACAGAGACGGGAGCAGAAGTCTATATGTGGCAGCAATGGGTTTATTTAATTTTTTTCATTGGCTGCAATGTGTTCGTTTTTTTTCCCCGTGGCGGCAATGTGTTTTTTCTGTTATGGCAATCTGCTTGAATTTTTTCCTGTGCGGGCTATATATTTATTTAGTGCGGCTAGGAGGGCACCAACCTGAGTCCTGCCTACGGCATCTAATTGGGTAAGGCCGGCTTTGCAAATAATGACTATTTACGTTGGGGGTGGGGATCATTAGGTCACCATCATGTTTGTCGACAGTTATTAGGTCCACACCATTAGGTCGACATGCATTTAGATCGACATGAGTCTAGGTCGACATGAGTCTAGGTCGACAGGATCATTATGTCGACAAGTCACTAGGTCGACATGGGGTAGGTCAACAGTCAAAAGGTCGACATGGTATTCTTCACATTTTTTTCGTCCTGGATGTCGACATAGACACTGAAACGTAGCACCGCGTCCCCTCACATGGCTCGCTACACTCGCCATGGTTCGGGCACACTATTTTATTCTCCTATCACGCCCTAGTGGATGGTAGGGCATGAAATACCGCCTGTCGGCACATGTCGGCTCAAAAAAATTGTGAAAACCCTGTGTCAACCTTTTGACTGTCATCCTTACCCATGACAACCTAATGACTCTGTCGACCTAACCCATGTCGACCTTCCTGCATGTCAACCTAGACTCATGTCGACCAACATGATAGTGACTCAATGACCATTTCCCTAATGTTGTGGGGTCTACTGTATATCACAGGATGACTATCCTGTGATTTGCAATAGATGTGGCTGGGAGCAGGGAAGGGAGTGAGCCTGGGACATGACTGCATATACATCACGGTTATAACAAGGAGGAGGAAAGCGGAGAGACATACTATAAAAAAAAGGACACCATAAAACTATGGGGTAGTAAGACTACGAAGAAGAAAGCAAATTCTCTATTTAATGGACAAAGCCATTTGTGCTGCGGGGGGGGGGGGGGGGGGGCAGATGTAACATGTGCAGAGAGAGTTAGATTTGGGTGCTGGGTTTTTTACTTCAAACTGATATCTATATTGCAGTGTAAAAATAATGCAGTCAGTATTTACCCTGCACAGAAACAAAATAACTCACCCAAATCTAACTTTCTCTGCACATGTTACATCTGCCCCACCTGCAGTGCACATGGTTTTGTCCATTAGAGAGAGAATTTGCTTTTTGCAAGCGAACCAGAATCAGGGCCAAAGGGTATAAAGTTTTTAGGGATACAGAATTATCAGAATATAAATGGCTAGTCTGCCAATGTCATAGATGCAACTCCAAGTACGCCGGGAAGAACGGTAACCACGGAATGGTCGGGAGACGCCCCATATAGTTCATCAATGTTTCAAAGTTGCATAAGTAACCTGTAAAATAAAAATATAAATGTTTACAAAATCTCTCTGACATTGTCACATCCCATGTCACCACTGTGCCCTCCTACTCAGTTCCCTGGTGGTTTACAGCTGGGGGTGCGACAACGATGAGCATCGCTACTTCTGTATGCAGCACCAAGGTCATATATGTATTAACCAAATATTACCTCCAGATCCACTGCCCTGGGTAATAATTAGGAGGGGCTGCACGTTTGCCTGTGAGTTTGATCCCCTAATGAACTCAACCTTAATACCAACTGACCTAAGGCTGGTGGAATGGTGGTTGCGGTCCCCGCACTGCGGGTTTCCCCTTTATGGATATTAAAAATACTTGCCCTAGTAAACTTTATTTGTCACAATGAAAATTAGACATCTTCTCAGAATTCTAGCTAGCAGTTATTGTTCTTTACAAACAACCCCCCCAACCCCCCCCCCCCCCCCTCGCCCTTTCGCCTGTCCAGCTTGTTCACTTGTTCAGCATCAGGAGCCCTGAACTGAGGTGTAATGGGCCCCATACATCAGCAATCACAATTTATGGATTTCCAGATCCAGGGATTTTTTGGCCAGATAAATGGATTTTACAATCTACAGTATCTGACTTTGCCCACACATTACAGATTTATTTCAGTGATCGGCAGATTTTTCCATCTAAAAATTGCATCTTCATATCTGGAAATTGCCCAATCGATTGTCATTTCAGCTGTTCATAATGTATGTGACACCCCCTACTGTAATATGCGGAGTGAGGGTATATATATACCGAATGATGTAGATCTCACCTCGGAACTTTATTGGCAGTGCCTCCACCCGAATCACGGCTTTCTCTTCTGGGGAGTGTTCTGGAAGTACACCAGGGGGAGATTCGGGAAACCCCCTGCCCAGTACTAATACGCTGTGACACACTGTGTGCTGCAGAAGCCAACTTGGCACATTTATTTAACTGGGGCAACTAAATGCAGCTTTTGTAATTTTATATGAAAATCATACATTGGAATGACATGACAGAATGATGGGAACAATACAATAATAGGACATTGTGGATGAAAGCATAACACCAGCTCCTAGCTTATACTGTGAACAATCGCTTAGCACAATAACTCTAAATGATTCCAACAGTCTCTGACATAAACATCACTTGTCATACACTTTTACACTGACTCAGTATCTCAGAGACTAACCTTACAGGTGCTGGCTAATGGGAATAACCACATGTGCTGTATGTAGCATATTTACTTATAACTCTACAATACCTTCCATGCACAATGATACCACACACAACCACACAAATGGAGCAGTGCACTGCAAGTTGGGGCCCTTCTATATTGATGTCAGCCTGACTTGGAAACACTCTGTCCAGTTTACAGCTTTGCAGGAGTTGTTAATCCTTTGCAGTAAAGTAGCACAATCCCAGTGTGTACACGTGTATGCAGCAACAAATAGTAATTCCTCAGCTTGTATCCTTGCTTAGGTGTATCCTGAGACTTGTAGTTCCACAGCTTTTATTTATCATCAGGGGAATACCATGGAGTATAAGTTCAAATGCATGATGCTTGCTGCATATTTACCTGCCCTCCCATCTATCCCTAACTCTTCAGCCCTTGTGGCCAGACACAGTCCAAACCCCACTTAAATAACAGTTACTTATCTGCACACATGGGGATCACAAGACTTGAACTTGATTCTCATTCAAGATGGCTGACTAGCAATGTGTCCTTCCTCAGAGGTGCATGCAAGCCTCTCCCTGGTGCTCCTCACTGTCACTTCACAGCACTCCCACTGGCTCTGGAATCCTTCTTCAAACTGTGAGTTCTGTCTATAGCAAGAATATTGTGCCTTCTTGTACTGGGTCCCCTCTCCTGGACTTCTCACACAGCACAGTCTCTCTCTCTGGATACTCTTTTATCTCCTCTCCCTCATGCACTGGGGGATTCCAGTGCTCCCACACACAGATCCGTTTTTAGCTCCTCCCCCTTTTTACAATGGCCTCCTGGGAGGTGTAGTTTCTCTTCCTGTAATGTTAAAAGACACTGTCCATCTCTCTCCTTATTTGTGTAGAAATTATTAGTAGCCTCTGGGTGCTCAAGTCCAACTGCAGCACTCCCAGGGGTTACACACTCCCCCTGTGGGGCAAGTCCATAATCAACAGATGATGCGGCTTGTCCCACAACCTGAAAATTAATAGGGGTTAAAACATCCTGTCTAAATAAACTTTCACAGTCATACTCAACAAGCCCTGTCGTAATAGATATGGGAGTTAAATAGGGCCACTGGTAGACCCAGCAAGGATGAATCATCCTAGGAACCTCACTTATTTGACCTGGACTATCATAAGTCAGCATCATTGGGGCTCTAGGTGTCCTTTTAGGCCGACCTTGAACTGGTGGGGTCCCTTCCTCTCCCCCTGATACTCTTCTGGGGCATTCAGTATTCCCCACATCTGGAACAATCACATCTCTATCAATGTCATTGATTGGTTCAAGTCCTTCTTCCTCTGAATGCTGGGAATCTAACCTTCCTGATATCCTTGGGTTGATGCCTATTTCATATGGTATGGAAACCATAGGTATACTTTCTTCTACTTGTGGATGTCTCATAGGGGCCCCCTCGGTAGACCCAGAGAACCTTGGGATATCTTGTATGCAATTAATATCTCTTGATGGCCCTGGGGCATCATAACCCCAATCATCTCCTTCCTCATTATCTTCTGTGAGAGGCTCTCTGAATCTTTTTGATCTTCTGCTTGTGGACACTTTAGGCACATGTTTTTCTTGCTCTTCCCAGAACCTGGTTTCAGCTTTAAGGGGGAGCAAATGCTGTCGGTGGTAGGTCTTTATAGGGCCTGTTTGTCCTTCAGGTTTTATCGTGTAGGCTGGGATGTCTGGCAATTTTGCAATCACAACATGAGGGTCCTTTCTCCACCGATTGGCTAACTTGTGTTTCCCTGGGATGCCCAAGTGTCGAAGTAGAACCCTATCACCAGGCTCCAGAACATGCTCCTTGACCCGTAAATCAAATCGACGCTTGTTTCGTTGTCCAGCTTTGGATGCAGCAGATTCAGCTATTCTGTAGGCCTCATTTAGTTCCTGTTTCAGCTGCTGTACATATTTTAAATGGGGCCTTTCTTTAGAGTCAGCAGTGTCTACTCCAAAACAGATGTCGATTGGTAATCTAGCCTCTCTTCCGAACATTAGGCGATATGGTGAGTACCCTGTGGACTCGTTTTTCGTACAGTTGTAGGCATGCACCAACTGGCTGATGTGCCTACTCCAATGTGCCTTTTTATTAGTGTCCAGAGTGCCCATCATGCCCAAAAGTGTCCGATTGAACCTTTCTGGCTGGGGGTCTCCTTGAGGGTGAAAAGGAGTAGTTCTTGATTTCTTTATCCCGCACACAATACACAGTTCTTTTATGAGCTTGCTCTCAAAGTCCCGACCCTGATCTGAATGAATGCGGGCAGGCAATCCATAATGGACAAAGAACTTCTCCCATAGGATTTTGGCCACCGTCACAGCCCTCTGATCTTTTGTTGGGTAGGCTTGAGCATAACGGGTGTAATGGTCTGTCACCACCAGAATGTTACAAATGTTGCTCTCATCTGGTTCCACTGACAGAAAATCAATGCAGACTAACTCCAAGGGGCCATTGCTGGAGATGTTCTTTAACGGTGCTGCCTTCTCTGGGAGTGCTTTACGGAGTATGCATTTCCCACAAGATTTGCAATAAGCTTCAATGTCTTTCTCCATTTTCGGCCAATAAAATCTATCTGAAATTAAAGTCATGGTTTACTCTATTCCCAGGTGGCCGTGGTTATCATGCAAAGCACGGAGGACCATGGGACGGTGCTTCTTGGGTAATACAAGCTGGTTCCTCTCTCTCCCATCTTTGTGACTGGTTTGTCGAAACAGTATCCCCTGCTTTACCACCAAGGACTCCCTCTGTCGGTTTAGCAAGACAGCTTCCTCCGTTTTTAAACTCTCCTGGAGGAGTCTTTGTCTGTGTTTGACAGACCACCTAACTGCTGCTATAGAAGAGTCATTCTGCTGATCTTCTCTGACTTGGCATGGACTCAGCTTTTGAAGATCACTGAGCTCCAATTGACTCAACCAGCAATATTGTCTTGGTAGTGCATCTATTGTGGCACCTAAGGCTGTTAGGCACTCTTTGACTGGGGGCACCACAACTCGCCCCTCGTGGCACATCCCCTTCACCTCTGGAGCAGGCACCTCTATCCATTCATCTTCTTGAGACTCCACAAACCTGCCCGGTAATCTTGACAAAGCATCTGCATCTACATTGCTTTTCCCTGGTCTGTACTTTATGGTGAAATTGTAAAGGGCCAGGGCCGCCAACCATCTGTGCCCCGTGGCATCTAGCTTTGCTGTGGTTTGCACATATGTAAGGGGATTGTTGTCTGTGTGCACTTCAAATGGTACTCCATACAAATAGTCATGAAGTTTGTCAACAATTGCCCACTTAAGGGCCAGGAACTCCAACTTGTGCACTGGGTAGTTCCGTTCACTGGTTGAGAGGCCTCGACTGATGTAGTAGACTGGTCTCAGCTTTCCTTCTTTCACTTGGTATAGCACTCCTCCAAGTCCCTCGAAGGAAGCATCCACATGAAGAATATATGGCAACTCTGGATCAGCATATGCCAGAACGGGTGCTTGAATCAGGCTGTTTTTCAAACCCTCAAATGCTTGTTCACAAGATTCATTCCACCTTTCACCAAAGGCATCATTTACCCGAAACAATGGTTTTTCTTTCTGGCGAGAGCCTCTTGGAGCTGGGTAACCCCGAGTTAGATCTGTAAGAGGTTTGACAAGTTTACTGTAGTTGGGGACAAACCGTTTGAAGAAGTTACCAAACCCCAAGAATGACCTTAAGTCCTTTAGTTTTGTTGGTCGAGGCCACTCTACCACTGCTTCTATCTTTGCCGGATCTGTAGAAATTCCATTCCTGTCCACAATATGTCCCACATACTTGACTTTGGCTTGGCAGAAACTACACTTGTCAAGAGATAACTTCAACCCCTTTTTCATTAAGCGATCCAGCACTTTGAGGAGTCTTTCATTGTGCTCTTCTAATGTTCGGCCAAATACTATCAAATCGTCCAAGTAGACCAGCACTTCTCTGAAGTTCATGTCACCCACAACATCATCCATGTATCTTTGGAAAGTGGCTGGGGCTCCTTTTATTCCTTGTGGCATTCTTTTAAACTGAAAGAATCCAACTGGACAGATGAAAGCGGTTTTGTCAGCATCCTTCCGACTCATCAATATCTGATAGTATCCACTGCGTAGGTCCAGCACAGAAAACCACTTGCTTCCCTGAAGACAGTCAAGGGCTTCATCTATCTTTGGGACTGTGTACTGGTCCGGAATAGTGCGCTTGTTTAAAGTCCGATAATCTACGCACATTCGTATTTTCCCATTCTTCTTTCTAGCTACTACAATAGGGGATGCATAGGGGCTCTCTGATTTCTCAATTACATCATTCTCGAGCATCTCTCTTAAATGTTCTCGAACATCATCCAAATCAGCAGGTGCTAGGCGTCTTGACCGTTCTCGGAAAGGCCTGTCATCTGTCAGCCTGATGTGGTGTTCCACCCCTTTGGCTTGGCCCAAATCCCAGTCCCCTGAGGAGAAGGCAGCCTCTCTTTGCAGCATCTGCTCAACAAGCCATTGTTTGTCTTCTTGACCAGCATCACTTCCAGCAAAGCAGTGATCAAAACTTTGCATGTGTAATTTGGTATCTTTTGAAGAAATCTTTCCCTCTTCCTTCTTCTTATAAGCATCCAAACACATAGGGTGAATTTTAAGAGTTTTACCATAATTTGCCCCTCCTGCCTCTTTGCACCATTTGGCTAGTATCTCAAACAGGTGGGAGTTTGTTCCAATAATCACTGGGACATCTCGAGGTTCTCCTTCACTATTAGGGCAAACAAGTGCAACCACCTCTACCTCCTCTTCTATTCCAGCTATTTCTTTTGGGAACTTCAATGGTACAGTGATGTATCCGAGGTAGGGATAACTCTTGTCACTCAAGCCCCAGATAGTCAGTCCACATAATGGCTTGATGGGGAAGTCAGACAGATTCTTTCGGTACCAGTTCTCAAACACAATGGACACTTGAGAACCACTATCTAGCAAAGCTATACATGATCTTCCATTCAATGATGCAGGAACATGAGGCGTAGGGCCTAGCAATCCTTCAGGAAAATGGCTCCATCCTGGGTTACAGTTCCCCACAGTGTTAATGTTCACTTTCTCTAGAGGGCCAGTGTGGGGTACCCTGGTCCTCCCCCTCAGTTTTCCGCCGGCTTCCCATTCCTTGGGCATGGTGAAGGAGACCTCCTCTTTCTCCACCTATGTGAACATTGTCTAGCGAAGTGCCCAACTTCTCCACAATTGAAACACTCTCCCTGCCTCCGAGCAGAGATATCTTCTGATATGGGTAGTCGTTTTGCAAGGTGGCCTTTCTGCATCTGGGACTGGATCTGTTTCTGCATCTCCAACAGCTGGGCAATCTGTTCCCCTTGTTTCTCCACAATCTTCATTAGCTCAGCGCCGGGAAGGGCAGCATCAGGTTTTGGCTGTACAACCTTGACTTTCTTGATCACCCTTTCTCTGGACTCGACTATAGCTTCCTCTTGCTTAACATCCTCTATCAGCTGAAGGAAGGTAGGTGACGTTTTCAAAAGTTGAGAATTTCTTATCTTCATTGCTACTGGGTCAAGGGACAAAGCTCCCCTTAACAACTGTTGCATACGCATGTTGTCCACTTCTGCTAGGGATATCCCTTTCTTTGATACGATAAAATGGATAAGCTTGTCCAGCCGATAGATATAACTGGACAATTTCTCCCCGGACTCCTGGTAAGTGTGGCGTAGCTGGTATAGAAGATCAGTGGCATCCCCTGCTATCCCATATTCCCGGTCCAGAGACGCTAAGTACTCTTGAGCAGTGGCTTGGGAATTACTTCTCCTTACAGCTTGGATTAATTCTCCAGCTGGACCTCTCAGGCTTTCCACTACCCGTTGTCTCTTATAGGGTTCTGAGCAATGCCATTCTGCCAGGTATTGGGAGGCCATCTCCCTCCAAGCTTCATAAGTTTCTTCCCCAGCAGGGACTGGCGTTAGTCCTGAGAAGATTCTGAGCCTTCTGTAGCTCCCATCATGCTGTGACTTTCCTAACTGTTCCACCAATTTCTGTACTGCAGTGAGGAACAGTTCACTTTGACCCTTGTCAGTTTTACTAGTACAGGAGGATGGCATAGAATTTTCTTCCCTGGTGGCAGAGAATACTTGTTGGCTAATACTTCCATCAGACACTTCAGCAATAAAAGGTGTTGTGGCTAGGTGTGTTGGCTTCAAAGGAATAACAATGTTCCATTTTTGTTTACTTGGCCCAAATATGATGGAGGGAAGAAAATCTCTATCCAATTTTGCTTGTGTCTCACATAATATCAGGCTGGTCTTGTCAGCATCTCTATGTTTCTGTCCAAGTATTTTAGGCTGTTCAATCCCATAAACCCTGTGAAGCACCTGCATGACTTCCTCCTCGGTCACACCTTGAGAATCCCCATAGATCCCTAAACATTGGGTTGGGTCTGCAGCCTGCTGTTCACACCACAAATACATTTCCTCTCTTATACTATCCATGGCGTCTGTGCTGAGTGGTGTTCACTGAGGGTGTCTTCAGAATCTCAGCATGTGCCTCCAATGTGACACCCCCTACTGTAATATGCGGAGTGAGGGTATATATATACCGAATGATGTAGATCTCACCTCGGAACTTTATTGGCAGTGCCTCCACCCGAATCACGGCTTTCTCTTCTGGGGAGTGTTCTGGAAGTACACCAGGGGGAGATTCGGGAAACCCCCTGCCCAGTACTAATACGCTGTGACACACTGTGTGCTGCAGAAGCCAACTTGGCACATTTATTTAACTGGGGCAACTAAATGCAGCTTTTGTAATTTTATATGAAAATCATACATTGGAATGACATGACAGAATGATGGGAACAATACAATAATAGGACATTGTGGATGAAAGCATAACACCAGCTCCTAGCTTATACTGTGAACAATCGCTTAGCACAATAACTCTAAATGATTCCAACAGTCTCTGACATAAACATCACTTGTCATACACTTTTACACTGACTCAGTATCTCAGAGACTAACCTTACAGGTGCTGGCTAATGGGAATAACCACATGTGCTGTATGTAGCATATTTACTTATAACTCTACAATACCTTCCATGCACAATGATACCACACACAACCACACAAATGGAGCAGTGCACTGCAAGTTGGGGCCCTTCTATATTGATGTCAGCCTGACTTGGAAACACTCTGTCCAGTTTACAGCTTTGCAGGAGTTGTTAATCCTTTGCAGTAAAGTAGCACAATCCCAGTGTGTACACGTGTATGCAGCAACAAATAGTAATTCCTCAGCTTGTATCCTTGCTTAGGTGTATCCTGAGACTTGTAGTTCCACAGCTTTTATTTATCATCAGGGGAATACCATGGAGTATAAGTTCAAATGCATGATGCTTGCTGCATATTTACCTGCCCTCCCATCTATCCCTAACTCTTCAGCCCTTGTGGCCAGACACAGTCCAAACCCCACTTAAATAACAGTTACTTATCTGCACACATGGGGATCACAAGACTTGAACTTGATTCTCATTCAAGATGGCTGACTAGCAATGTGTCCTTCCTCAGAGGTGCATGCAAGCCTCTCCCTGGTGCTCCTCACTGTCACTTCACAGCACTCCCACTGGCTCTGGAATCCTTCTTCAAACTGTGAGTTCTGTCTATAGCAAGAATATTGTGCCTTCTTGTACTGGGTCCCCTCTCCTGGACTTCTCACACAGCACAGTCTCTCTCTCTGGATACTCTTTTATCTCCTCTCCCTCATGCACTGGGGGATTCCAGTGCTCCCACACACAGATCCGTTTTTAGCTCCTCCCCCTTTTTACAATGGCCTCCTGGGAGGTGTAGTTTCTCTTCCTGTAATGTTAAAAGACACTGTCCATCTCTCTCCTTATTTGTGTAGAAATTATTAGTAGCCTCTGGGTGCTCAAGTCCAACTGCAGCACTCCCAGGGGTTACATGTAAATAGATGAAGAAGACGAATTGGGAATGCCCCACATATAAAAAAGATCTGCAGATAATACCAGATTATTAAACATGTTTAATAACCTGATTAAGCAATCGATTGGCGATTTTGATTGGGATTGCCAAAAGGGGGAGCCCACACATCTAAAATTAATTGTGGCAATCATCTCCATATCTGAAAATTGTCACAATTAATTGCTGATGTATGGGGCCCTTAAGACTGCCAATTACCTGTCTGTTGTTATACCAACACCAAACCTGGACCAAACCTGTCAAACAGAGTCTGTGTTGTTTTTAAAGTTTATGCCACTTTCTCATACTTACCGTTTCAGTCTCGGGACGAAATCTCACAGCACGTTCTACAAATAGATTACAAAAAATGCAGCATTTATACACGATAACAGACTAACAAATCACACTATAGAGGGTTTAGAAAATCACTATATGAAAATGTATATATTATGGGATGTTCTATATTTGGATGTCATGGCTAAGATCGATAGGGTTGGAAGGTTGACAGAAGCATCAAGTCGAAAATGACAAGGTTGCGAATGTCAACATAGTTGACATGGACACCGTCAAAGTGTACCGGGATTCCAATGTCGGAGAAATGATTGTCAGAATCCCGATTGTCAGTCACTCATCCGGCACCCATAGTCATTTGGTTAATTATTTATCTCCGTACTCAGTGTAAACATACCACGGTCAGTATCGGGACGGATGCCGGTTCCAACATTCGGACAAGTGGTATCTTTCAGCAACATCCGACGTCTGCAAGCCAGAATAGTCTGATGGACGAGCAGGAGAGCGATGATCACAGCTAGCGCCACATACAGCACATAACGGCAGTCACCTTAAACAAGGGCAGAAATGAAAAATAAATCATTACAATATTTAACACATTTATATAGAAGACTTCTATGGACAATTTCATTTTTTTTGTTAATTTTAAGTCAAATTTTTTGACCGGTTAGAAAGTTGATTGACAGAAAGCCGGCGTTTGTTGGTGACTACAGGGCGTTTTCTGGTAGAGTCAGGGAAAATGCAGGCCCAGGTGTTTGAGGGAAAGTCATGTTGTTCTTCTTCCAGATTCTTTGAAACAGGATCACACAGGATTAACCCTTTGAGTGCCAAGTGAATTTGTCAAGATAGGTGTGAAAATTGCAAAAGCAAACATTTTTATTCATCAGAATGACCTGTAATGTTACCTTACTGTATATAGGAAATATAAGCTTTTTTTCCCCAGACATTTTTTATTTGAATTTATATAACAAATGTGAGCGACGTTGGCAGTTTTAGCAGATATTTTGAAATCTCTCACAGAGATGTTGGCACTGAAAGGGTTGAAACAGAACAGGTAGATATATGGTTGCCGCAATGCTATTTCCCAACATAACCATTTTATAACTTGTAAACTTTCTAGGAAACAGATGTAATACCCTTTAACCAGCCAGTATCATATCAGATATCATTGCATGCAATACAAAAAAAAAACATCTAAAACTCAATAAAATATACCTGGATATGAAATATATATATTGTATTTATTAGTGATGGGCAATGATTAAAATTTTCAATCGCATAACATTTTTGCGATGAACTGTGATTAACCGCATTGTTAGGCACGAGTGCTGCTTACCTACAATCTCGTTGTCAGGGGTTCCATACTTGTTTCCAGGGGGGGATTACATGCTCATTGCCATAGGGGGTTCCATGGTCATTGCCAGGGGTTCGATGCTTGTTGCCAGGGGAGACTAAATTGTCAGGGGGGCGGGGATACATGTTTTCTGCCATAGGGGGAATACATGATTGCTGCCATAGGGAGTTAAATGCTCATTGCCAGGGGGGGATACATGCTTGCTGCCTCAGGGGGTTAAATGCTCATTGCCAGGGGGAATACATGCTTGCTACCATAGGGGGTTAAATGCTCATTGCCAGGGGGGATACATGCTTGCTACCATAGGGGGTTAAATGCTCATTGCCAGGGGGGAATACATGCTTGCTGTCATAGGGGGGTAAATGCTCATTGCCAAGGGGGAATACATGCTTGCTG
Source organism: Crinia signifera (assembly GCF_055691185.1). Lineage (NCBI taxonomy): Eukaryota > Metazoa > Chordata > Amphibia > Anura > Myobatrachidae > Crinia > Crinia signifera. The sequence continues at coordinate 13,854,058 of NC_139228.1, read as the reverse complement.
CCATAGGGGGGTAAATGCTCCTTGCCAGGGGGGAATACATGCTTGCTGCCGTAGGAGGATAAATGCTCATTGCCAGGGGGGAATACATGTTTGCTGCCATAGTTTGCCATAATTGCCGTTAAAGTGTTGGCACGTTAATGCGATATAAACATGTTATCGTGCTGTAGATATATCAATCATATATTTTATATATATACAGTATATATATATATATATATATATATATATATATATATATATATATATATATTTCTATTAACTCTGGTCTCGTTGGTGCACAGATTTATACAGTGTGAGGTCCATGGAGTAATACAGCTAGGCTGATGGTTCCAATATAATCTCAGTTCACAAGTTCTCCAAGTGTCCAGTTTAATTATAGGGTATACACTATCCAAGAGTCCCATGGATATGTGAATGAACGGCACTCTGTAGTGAAGGTTTTGAAAGGGGGAACGTTTCGGGGGTTCAACCCCGTCCTCAGCCCCAACCTACATATATATATATATTTCCTTCTGTGTAAGAATGAGTTTCCTTCTCTGCACTGGGACACCTGGTATCCGGCCTGTCTACTGTATATGAGGACTTGTGGTTACAGCGGTTGACAGTCACAGACAGTTACAACTTGACCAATGGAAATAAATAATTAGGTTGTCATTTTTTCCACCCTAAAAGGAAATGGCCACATATATCGTAGCTTCTGTTTGACATCTTATGACATTAGCTAATTAGAACATTTATTTATTGCAGGGTATATTAACCCCTTCACTGGTACTCCCGAGAATTTTCCTGGTTATGCTCCAGTGGGCAGACTGACAAACCCGAGGAAATTCTCAGGAGCACCACTGCTTGCGCTCCCTCCTGCTGGACAGCGCCGCTGAGCTGATCGCTGAGATCAGCGCTGCGCTGAGCTTCAGCTGCTGCTCGGCTCCTGCGGCCCGGCCCTGCCTCCCTCCCTCCCTCCCCCCTGCTGTGTGTGGTGTGACCTTGCTAACATCATGCCGCACATAGCCGGGTTGCCTGGGGCAGGGTTGGGCAGCAGGATGCTGATGGAGTGCTCAGCGGCGCTGCCTGACCCCAGGAAATGTAGTTGGGGGTTTATCGAGCACACCCCAAAAAAACTTGCCCAGTGGGGAGCACTCCTAAAAGAAAACCACTGAAGGGGTTAAAGTGTTATGCTAACTTTGTTCAAAAGGTATAATATGCTGTAAATGAAAAGAAAATCCGGAATTCTATTCCAATGTCTAAGGGTTGTATTCAATGCCGGCGGTGAGCGTCCGGCTCGGGGGTTAAACGGCGGGGATCGCAGAAAGCCAGCGATCCTCGCTGTTTAACCCCCTCGCTGGCCGCTCAACCTATTCTACGTTCTAGTGAAATCCTCGCTGTCACAGGACAGCGAGGATTCCCCCGAACAGCGAGACCCGCTGCTTCTTCAGCTGCAAACGCCGATTCCCCCTATTCCGTATGCGGGGTGGGGGGGGGTGTCAGTTGAATACTAACCGGGCAAGCCGCTCACCCCCGGCATTGAATACTACCCATACTTGTACTAGACAGATAAATGGTAACTGCTGTTTTGTTGCATAATGCTGGGTACACACTAGGCCTTGTGAGAGACCTCATTCGGCGTGATACATACACACTTGCTGATGCTGGCAGCGATATAACGGAAGCGCACATTGGGAGCAACATAGTGCGCACACACTGGACTATGTTTAGATTTTGTAATTCCCACTCATTGGAACATTGGAATAATCAAAATACCCAGTGTTTACTATACTGCAGACTGGCATCTTTGTCTAATGATAGTAACGTAACAAAGGGCCTTATTCTGGTCGATGCGTAAATTTCCGAATTCTTTCGGTTGGCGTTTTTTAGCCGTCTGCGCATGTGGGCAACACTATGCGCATGTGCCACGCACGGTCTCCGTACTCGTTCTCACTAATACCGTACAGAAATGTGCACCGCATTCACTCGTGAAATATGGGCGTAATATGGGCGTCATTTGGAACTACACAGGGGCGTAGTTTCAAAGTGGGCTAAACTGGGCGTAAACATGGGCGTACACGAGGGAGTGCACTAATTCTGGTAGGCGTGCATTCGGATAGAACACCGACTGCAAACGAACCAACAGCCAGGAAATATGCGGTCTTCATAAGCAAGTTTCACTTTGCGGACACCACTCGGTCATGCGCTAGGCATTTGGATCGCCCAATTAGTACGGCCGCACCTGAACCACAGTCAGCTGAACACAATACAATCCACTCCTCTACTAATTACTCATTAATTACACTCTTTTCATTGCTTCAATTGGAACCATTGCAGCCTAAATGGACCATTACTAAACACACAAATATATGCTGAAAGCACGGCTGCATTTTTTATTTGCATAAATGCATAAGTGTGTCGTGTGACCGAATTATGAGTTCAGATAATAGTCGTGAGTTTGGCGTTAATACACCGCATCGGTGCGTACGGGCAGGTTCCCGTCCGTTCTGACGCTGTAAGACCGTGCAGAGTATGTGTGTGCCCACCGCACACGCAAGGTTTGGATGTCGTCCGTAAACACGCCATCTTCTTAAAGAGTGAGTCCGTCCGAATGCGGAGGACCGGTGGGCGTTTCTTCGTACGATGTCCGCACAGCATGGCGTGCGGTCCGCTCCGAAAGAATTCGGAAATTTGCGCACCAACCAGAATAACCTCCAAAGTTGGTGTTTTTTTTTTTTAAATAAACATTTTTTTTAAAAAGTAGAGCACTGCTTGACATTTTATGGGTCTGTTATATTATTACACCTGCTCTGCAGAATTATCCAATATAGTCCAACCATGTACTACAGAAGGAAGCTGCCTGATGCATCCTCTATCGGGTATGGTGGACGACAGGAGCGGAAGTTAGAAGAGATGGAAGAACTGAAGGCCCTTAGTACTGGGTGGTAAGTTAGACCGTGTTATCAGCCCATAGCAGGAAGATGTTTTGGGAGATGATCTAGGAGAGCTTTTTTTAGCCTGTTACCAAGATTTAGCATATGACAGTGGACTACTCAGTCCTTGTGCATTCGGACGCATGGTTGTACACCAGAGAAGGGCTTTGTCAATGGCGTCTTAGCATCACACTTACCATTATTATTATTGGCGAGTGGGAGGTCTGAAACACTGATATTGGAGACTTTGGAGACCAGTTCTATGTAACAGGTCCCGTTTCCATCCCGGTGGGCACTTCCTGTAGGCAGAACAATCAAGCTCCTCAGATTCCCTTCTGAATCCAAATCTTCCAAACTTACATTCATGGACCACATAATCGGACTCCAATTTTTTGACCAATTATGGGCAACACACAGTCGTAAACCTTTACCGGATTCTGTATTTCCTTCTCCCACTGGAACGAGCATAGTTAATGTGGGATCCACTGGATCACGCTCTGTGTAACAGATCATAAACATTTTTAAGTATTCAAAAAAAAAAACCATTCAAGTCAATTTCAACCGAATTGGCCCAACATCGCTGAGTGTGAGCCCTGAATTTGGCCTTGTTTTATCACACAGGGCGGGATGTATCAAACCTTGGGGGTAGGGTCACTAAAGATCGTGGAGTTATTGCCCAAAGCAACCAGTAAGATTTTAGCCATCATTTCTCTATTGTATTCTAGAAATTATTCTACAAAATTATAAAACCTGACTGGTTGCTATGGGAAACTACTCCACATGTCTTTTTAAAAGATATAGTGAATCTACCACTTGGAGAGACATGAAGTGGGGAATGTGCACAAACCAACCAATCAGCTTCTAACGGTTATTTTAAAAATTGTGGTAACTAAATGGCAGTTTTTGCAGAAGCTGACTGGTTGCTAGGGGCAACTTCTCAACTGTATCTCTCTCCAAGGCTTTATAGAACTTCCCCTTGATTTATTTAACAGATGAATGCAATTATATTAGCAGCACGAATTGAATAAGATTTATTCCTATTGGTGGTGCGGCAGATACTGCTGCGTGCCGCGATGCATACAGTAGGAGCAAGTTTCATCTTTGCTCCTTTGGCCATGGCTAGCCATGGCTATTCTATTGTTCTCAGCTGCAATACGTATTGTATTGCAGCTGAGAACAATAGAATAGCCATGGCTAGCCATGGCAAGCCATGACCAAAGGAGCAAAGATGAAACTTGCTCCTACTGTATGCCACAATGCGGCTAGTTACAGTCCAGTGGCCCATGAAAATGAGTACCATGCGTGTGAATCACGTTTGATACTAGGTGTAGATCATACATTTGAGTATGGCCTCCAATGTGAACAATTCAGTGTCTCTATACACAATGCATCCTAACTAGTTACAAGTTACAGCCGCATCTGATTAGCCAACCCAGGGGCAAACGCAGGATTTCTAAAGGGGGTTTCCAGATTGGATGCGGTCAGGTTGCCGTCGTTCACTGCACTGGCTACAGCATCCCAGCTGCCATAAAAACACAGAAGCTGGAACTTCGGAGAGATCAGGATGCTGATAGAATATTGACAGACGTCTTCCCAGTGTAAAGGTGCCCATACATCTACAGATTTATCTTCAGACCTGGTAATATCTGAATTACAGTTTGTCAGTTTTTCAGCATTTCCAAGCAAATGGTCAACTGTCATTTGCTCTCATCCATTAGCAGAATTTTGGGTACTTGTGTAGTTTCACGGCGCCGCCGCGCGCACACTCTGTCTCTGAAACTTGGAAGCCTGCCAGAGGCTCTGTTTGACTGTGCGCGTGCCGCTCTAGCTCTGCCTGACTGTGCGCGTGCCGCTCTAGCTTTGCCTGACTGTGCTCGTGCCGCTCTAGCTGTGTCAGCTACGTTATCAGCGTAGCGCCAGGCAGCAGCAGCGCGCTGCCCAGGCGCTGACAGGTTACTGTGGTACAGTGAAATAGGCAGCCCTGCGCACCGCTGACAACGGGAGCATGTAAAAGTGGACACCCCGGGCACACCGCTGACGTGCCGGGGCTTCTAAACTGCACACCGCTACCAAAGGGGGAGTCCCCCATGCAGACGCTAAATTTAGACGCAAAAGCGTCTGAAAACCGGACTACCTGCAAGCTGCTAAGAAGGGGGAGTCAGGATTGAGACGATAAAGTGTCTTAAACCCGACTACCTGCTAGCCGCTACGAAGGGGTCGTGTCCCCCATGCAGACGCTAAAACTTAGACGCTTTAGCATCTGAAAACCGGACTACCTGCTAGCCGCTAATAAGCCGGGGTTTCTGGACTTAGACGCTAAAGCCTCTGAATTTAGTTGGGACTAGGGGTACATCTAAATTTAGACGCTAAAGCATCTAAATTTAGCTGGGTCTAGGGGTACACTATAGAAACCTGTCCACAGTGGCACTAGTCGACGCAACAGCTGTCGACCTTGTAAATCCCACTATCCACGCCAACCCGAAGCGTGGCGAGCGCAGCGAGCCCAGCTATGGGCGGCGGTACGCGTCCTATGACCTTTTCATACCCCCACTATCCACGTCGGCGTGGAGTTGAGAATAGAAAGTGTGGCGAGCGCAGCAAGCCACCAAGCCCGAAGCGTGGCGAGGGGACGCAGACACCTGTGAAGCCCGCGAGGGGACGCGGATACCTCGCGGGGCTCGCCACACTTTCTATTCTCAACTCCACGCCGACGTGGATAGTGGGGGTATGAAAAGGTCATAGGACGCGTACCGCCGCCGCTCGCCACAGCTGTTGCATCGACTAGTGTCACTGTGGACAGGTTTAAGAGTGTTTTGCACAGTGCATATGGATTCAGAAGCTAAAGCGTCTAAATTGTAGCGTCTGCATTTTGGGCACCCCCTTTGATAGCGGTGTGCTGAGTTTAGTCGGAATTCGACCCTACGCTACGCTGATAACGTAGCGCTGCGCTAAGAACAGCTAGAGCGGCACGCGCACACGCTACGCTGGTAACGTAGCTCTGAGAACAGCTAGAGCGGCACGCGCCCAGAGTCTGGCAGGCTGCCAAGTTTCAAACAGAGTGTGCACGCGGCGGTACCGGATTTTGTTCCAACCAGCCAAATCTGAAGATAAATCTGTACTGTAGGTGTATGGGCAGCTTAAGTATGCTGGGGTGGGTTAGGGTCAGGCCGGGGAAGGGGTAGACTTTGGGCTAGACTCCAGACAGGGTGGGTTAGACATTTACAAAGTGGGGTTAGAGCAAGAGGGTAAAGTTAAGGCACTATTGGGGAGAGTTAGAGTGAGGCTGTGGTGGTGGGTTTGGATGCTGCAAGGGAGGGTTCGGTTTATGGGGGGGGGGTAAAGCTTTCATCCCATAAGGTGCTGATCGTCGATTCAAGCAGTGACTGCCTTTTCATCAGGATATACAGTGCAAAATTCCATCTTCGATAGAACTCTCATCTCAGTGCACATTTTGCACTGTATATCCTGATGATAAGGCAGTCACTGCTTGAACCGACGATCAGCACCTTATGGGATGAAAGCACTTTTACGTTTGGGGATACAGTGGCGGTGCTCCACTAAAGGAGTATCAGTCCCATGGTATAGTCTTGTTGTAATAAAGCAGGCACTCACCAACGGATACTTTATCATATGGAATAAAACTTTATCCTTGTTCCTAATTATGGATGGATGAAGGTAGACCTACCTGCGGGCTCAACATAGGTAAGTATCTGTATGTGTGGGCTCTGTATGTAATAAAGTTTTATTTTTCTGGTGTGTGTTTATAAAACTATTTGTATTGCTGTGGAACTACAATTTCCAGCGGGCCCTTTAATGCCCCGTATGCTGGGACTTGCGGTTCTCCAAGTCCCTCCATGGGGGGAGGCTTGCTGGTTCCACAGCAATATACAGTAGTGTTAATCTTTTGTTAAATTTTTATCAGCCCGGTGGCCACCGCTCCAAGGCCACCGGGGACAGCCCCAGGCTTCAACCTGGGTAGGAAAATTCTGGAGGGGGGGGGGGGGGAACCTCTTCATTGGGGGGGTCCCCACTCCCCAGGACCCCTGCCCAGGCTGACTGGTCAGGGTGTTAATGCTTAGTTAGTTACTTAGTTAGTAATGCTTTAGCTGGGGGGACTTGTAGGAAAAAGTCTCCCCCCGGCTGTGGCATTACCCTGCTGTCTGGTTGGGCCTAGTGCTGGTTCTTAAAATACAGGGGACCCCCTAGTCATTTTGTCCCCCGTATTTTGGGAACCAGGACCGGCCCTTGGATTGTAAAAAATCAGGGGAACCCTAGTCAAATTTTCCCCTGATTTTTTACATCCAGGACCGGCTCTGTGAGCCTGGGTCTGGTTAAAAATGATTTATTTATTTTTAACACTGCAGCTAATTCGAATTCGTATTTCATAATATGAATTTGTATTTCAAATATGAATTCGTATCAGCAAAAATACAAAATCCATACGCCATCGGAAAATACTGTCAAATACGACTGATTAGTAAATTTTCCTCTGGAATACGAATTTGCATCATATTCAGGCGTATTAAGAATACAAATATGAATTTTCTTAGTAAATTTCCCCCATTAGCTCACAAAAAAAAAACACTGGTCACAGAGGAAAAAAAATTTGATCCCCACCAGAAAAAATACACATTAACCCACACAGGGAAAAAAAACATGTTGGCTCCCAACAGGAGAAATTAGACACATCAACTCTCAATAAGAAGAATAACACGTTACAGTATATCTGACAGAAAAACATATAATACTCACTAATCGGTTCAGATGTCAGCTTCCGGTTTGCATTCCACATGCTGGAATGTAAATCCCAGAAGTGCCGCAACCGCCCCATAGAAGCATTAATCAGCAAACTAAGGCGGCACAGCAGAGGAGGGATTGAAAATGGAACAGCAGGATTGTATCCGCTCTCCTGTGGCCCAATCCACCTCTGAATGACCTGATTCAGAGATGGCTCCAGGGACGACATAGACATACACAAACATACTGTACACATTCATACCTGTAACAACCAATGTTCCGGCTATTTGGAAGACTTGGCTGAATACTCCTTTAGAACAGTAGTAAACCCCAGAGTCGGATTTGTTCACATTCCTAATAGTTAATGTAGCATGATCTTCTCCATTGCAGGTGGTGCGATCTCCATTGCAGGTGCAAACATATTTAGAAATATTATTTGGCTTTGACTGACAGAAACTGTTGGGCACGTTCTCTAGTCCGCCATCGTTGTTCTCTTTGTACCAGCTCCAGCCAGTCTCCTTTGTAAGCGTTATGTTGCATGCGATGTTTGCTGCTTCACCAACCTGTGCGAACTGCGTCAGAAATGCCTTATGGATAATGCCGTCTGCTATGGCACCTGGTAATGGGAGAGACATTGGGTCAGGTTTAGCGTAGCAAAAACTCAAATTTAGAACACTGCTATTGTGTGATCCATAGCTTATTATCAAACTGAATTTAGCTTAAATGTGCTTAAAATCAGAATATACTGTAGCCACAGTTTAACTACAGCAAAAAAATCAGCATACAGTATAGCCATAATCAGTATATAATTATAGTAAGGATACGGGCACATCCAGAATGTGACCATAATAAGTATATATGTGTCCACATACATCTTGGCTTTTTTTCTCAATTTGTCGCAAAATGTAAAACACGGCTTAGCTGTTTTTCCAAATGTAGCAAGTGGGTGGATTCTGAAAATTGTCTGCAGCAGTAGAATTTGTATAAAGTAATAGATTAGAGGTGGAAATTTTTAGAGAAATCACAAATCGAGTCCAAGGTGTGCCAAATTGTGCCATACACGGCGCAGTAAAACCAAGATGTATGTGGACACATATATATATATATATCAGAATACTTCATAATAAGTAGAATATGGTCATAATTACATTATAGCTGTGGTCCTCAAGCTAGGTCTCCGGGACCCCAAATAGTTGACATTTTACAGGTGCCCATACACGGTGCTATTTTATGCGGTACTGCGATGCGTGCTCCCACCTACATCATATCGGAAGGTACAAAAAAGTACAGTATGTGCACATACTTTTTGGACTAGCTTGCACCGTGTATGGGCAGCATTACTCACTGACTCATTTCCCAGGTCACCCAGCAGCTGCACAGGTGTGCTCATTACTCACTGACACATTTCCCAGGTTACCCGGCAGGTGCACATGTGCACTCAGTACTCACTGACACATTTCTAGGTCACCCAGCAGCTGCACAGGTGTACTCATAACTAACTAACACATTTCCCAGGTCACTCAGCAGGTGCACAGGTGTGCTCTTTACTCACTGACACATTTCCCAGGTCACCTGGCAGGTGCACAGGTGTACTCATTACTCACTGACACATTTCCCAGGTCACCCAGCAGCTGCACGGGTGTACACATTACTCACTGACACATTTCCCAGGTCACCCGGCAGTCACACAGGTGTACTCATTACTCACTGGCACATTTCCCAGGTTACCCAGCAGGAGCACAGGTGTGCTCTTTACTCACTGACACATTTCCCAGATCACCTGGCAGGTGCACAGGTGTACTCATTACTCACTGACACATTTCCCAGGTCACCCAGCAGCTGCACGGGTGTACACATTACTCACTGACACATTTCCCAGGTTACCCGGCAGGTGTACAGGTGCACTCATTACTCACTGATATTTTAGAGAGTTCCACAGGTTTGAGAACCTATGCATTACAGTCAAAATCAGAATATATTGTAGTCACAGTTATAATATAGTAATAATTAAAAGTTGAACCACATAAGAACTTAAGCACAAAGATCACAGTTACAATATAGTCACAATCTAGATACAGTTATAATATAACACCGTTGTAATATAACCACGATCCTCCTAGTGATTTATACATGTTGGAGACAGGTGGATGAATAAATGACTTACAGTGGAAGTAAGTGTACAGAGCCATTGCTATCCCAGCTCTCATGTTCTCTCTGTAGTTACCAGCAGCATACAGCCTGGTCCGTGCAGCTGTGCAGCTTCCTGTAATACTCAGCATGTGGAAACACTACAGCTCATGTAGAGAACACTGTACATTGTAGGATATCGGCAGTGGCCCCAGCACAGAACGCTGTACATTGTAGGATATAGGCAGTGGCCCCAGCTCAGAACGCTGTACATTGTAGGATATAGGCAGTGGCCCCAGCACAGAACGCTGTACATTGTAGGATATAGGCAGTGGCCCCAGCACAGAACGCTGTACATTGTAGGATATAGGCAGTGGCCCCAGCACAGAACGCTGTACATTGTAGGATATAGGCAGTGGCCTCAGCACAGAACGCTGTACATTGTAGGATATAGGCAGTGGCCTCAGCACAGAACGCTGTACATTGTAGGATATCGGCAGTGGCCCCAGCACAGAACACTGTACATTGTAGGATATAGGCACTGGCCGCAGCACAGAATGCTGTACATTGTGGGATATCGGCAGTGGCCCCAACACAGAACGCTGTACATTGTAGGATATAGCCACTGGCCCCAGCACAGAACACTGTACATTGTATATTGTAGGATATAGGCAGTGGCCCCAGCAGCCCTGTCCATATCGGCGCTGCTATCTATATGACAGCAGGCCGAATGTATGAACGGTCAGCATCGCATGGCATCAGGCTGGCGAAGCCCTATCTAAACAGCAGGGACAGCGCTGTCCCTGCTGTCAGCTGTGGGCTGCGCTGGGGATCTCGCGTGAGTAGCGAGATCCCGCGCATGCCCAGTGCGGCCGGCCGAGGGACAGCGCATCAGTGTAAACTGATGCGCTATCTCCAGGAGGGGACATCGCCGGAGGGGGGAGTTAGCGCTCCCCCGCTTCGGCAGACAAGATGTTAATACATCTTGTCGATGTCCCTTCCTGCTTCGCCTCGCTAATGAGGCGAAGCAGGAAGTATTATAGCGGCGCGATAAGCGCTGCTGTAATACATCTGCCCCTGTATGCCATATACAATGGTGTACAATTTGAAATTGTATAAGATCGGGTCCCATTGCATCGCATCTCATCTCATCGCATACCATATTAAGCCTTATGCTATGCAATGCGATGGGCGCCGTGATAATACACAAGTACCCATAGATTTACTACAATATTGTTTTAGTGAATATGGGGCAGATTTATTAAGCTTGGAGAAGAGATAAACGGGAGATAAAGCAGAGAAAAGGTAAAAGGAGATAAAGCACCAGCCAATCAACTCCCAACTGTCTTTTTCAAACACAGCTGATTGGCCGGTGCTTTATCTCCTTTTACCTTTTCTCTGCTTTATCTCCAGTTTCTCTCTTCTCCAAGCTTAATAAATCTGCCCCATGAGAGACATCACACTAGACAAGTATTAGCACACCATTTACAGGAAACCTATTACATGATGTGGTCAGTCCAGGAGAAGAGGGCTGGCTGCAGTTGTTGGTATGAACTATAAATATTAGTATTTTCTGACCATATTTACAGTTTGGTGGTTAACACATTGGCTGAGCATTCCTCATTAGCTACAAACAGGAAGCCGTGTTAATTATATGTAGTGTCTTCACGGCAACCACAGGCAGGTACTTATTTTTAAAATAACTTTGAAGTATTGCATTATAAAGTTACACATGGCAAAACTGTTGAGGGTGTTGTATCAATTTTAATTAAATAAAAGTTTCCAACTGATATTCTCGCTGAGAGCAAAAGGGTGTTCCAGCACGTCCCAATCGCTTCACAGAATAGTGGTGGTATAGACAACATGACATTTTAAATAACCTTTTAAAGCTTTTCGTTAGACCCAACTTACAAGTTGACTTTTATTGCCTACTAGGTGATTTATCGCGCCCTACAGGCGCTCTTCACACCGTCGTAAGGAGCTCCGCCCATTAACCTGCGAACACCTTTATTGCGTGAAATATGATTTGTATTATGCTGTGGGTGTGGGAATGGGGGTGGTGTGGGTGAGGGAGGGATGGGTTTGTGGGTACTGCAGGTGTGGTGTTGCCGCGGTTGGGTGCAGGGGTACTGCGGGTTGAGGAGGTCTGGGTGCAGGGGTGCTGTGGATGGGTGCATTAGTATCACGGGTGGGAGAGTGGCATGTGCTGGGTTGCCGAAGGTGGGGGGAGGGTGTCCGGTGGTGCGGATGGAGTTTCAGGTGCCGGGGAGGGGTGAGGTTGGCGTGAGTGAGTGAGGGATGGGGTCTTGGCGTGCTGTGGATGGGGGAAAGGCCAGTGTGCCGTGAGTGGGGAAGGGGGCAGTGTGGGTGTACTGTGGGTGGGAGAGGGGTGGTTGTGGTGTTTTTGCAAGTGGATGTGGGGGTGCTGTGGGTGGTGGAGGGGCAGGTGCGGTGTGTTGTGGGTGGTTGTGGTGTGGGTGGGTGAGGGTCAGGTGTGAGTGCCATTTGGGGGTGGTGTGGGGCAGTGGTAGCAATAATTAAGATGCATGCGTATACTGAAAACACGGCATGCTTGTGTCTGATGCCACAACTGTGCCCTGTGTACAAAAATCCAGGAATCTGGGGTGAGATTGGGCAGCGACAGGTGCAAGTTTTGATACCGTCACTGGAATGTGCATGCCCCATGTAGAAGTGCCAGTTTATTGGATTTGGACCCATGTGTGGATTTCTCATCTGGAAGAAAGCTGCACGTTACAGTTATAGTGCGTTAAGTGTACTGGTAATTGTATCACATGTGGGAGCACTATGTTGTGATATGTATACCTATCACAAACAAACAAGCTTATATTTTATACAATTACAGTTATCATACACCTAAATATACAATAAACAAAATGGATAGAAAAACTAATTTATTGTCGCTACATTAGAAAAATTGCAACACATCATTTTCTAAATACTGACACAGCTTTGCAAACAATTTGAATAATTATTATTGCATGTATGCCAAGTCCAGGACCTTGATGATAGAGATTGTTATGCTATTATTGCATGCATTGTGTATGTTTTATACAGTCATTTTTTATTATTTTTTATTTTCCATTTTATTTGCATTGTATTTTATATTTGTGTACAGGATATTAAATAAATATTTTCCTAGCTATAATATTTATTTCCCAATTTTACAACATACAGTACATTCATTTATGCTTTTTGTTGTATTAATCCAAATGTATTACATATCAGTGCTGTCAGTGGCGTAACTAAGTTTTGGGCGCCCCCCCCCGCCGTTAGGGGGGGCGCCCCCCCCCCGCCGCCCATGCAAACCCCCCCCCAATCCCCTGCAGCCTTACCTATCGCGCTGGTCCCGGCGGCTCCATTCTTCTTCTGCTGAGGACCACCACAAAATGGCCGCCCCCATACAGCAGACAGTTTCAGAGAACTGTCTGCTATATGGGGGCGGCCATTTTGTGGTGGTCCTCAGCAGAAGAACGGAGCCGCCGGGACCAGCGAGATAGGTAAGTCTGCGGGGGATTGGGGGGGTGTAACTATAGCACCGCAGCCCCCGGCGCCCCCACATGCACAGCGCCCCCCGCGGTGGCGGGGGCTGTGGGGCTATAGTTACGCCGCTGAGTGCTGTAAATCTAATCTGTATGAATTCCAAATTGATGATGTCACACACCAATAAAGGAGTTGTTAAAAATGAGAGAAAATATAGATGTCATGGGAACGATTTGTTTTCCTACTATGGAGGTTAAAATGTATATAGGAGAGGCCAACATTTATCCAACAGTGCACCAACATGAACAATGTAATTAAGTCAGGGGTGGGACTTCTCAGAAATTGGATGTGGCATCATGGGAAAGGGGATTTGACATTTGTGTATTGGGCATAGTGTGGATGTTAATAGACGTTACCGGAATTTGTCTTTATAATTGAGAAATATTAAGGGAAATGTATCGAATTTATCGTTGTTCTTCAGGTTGTCCCATTGGTCAAGCAGCACGCCCCACAGAACGATCCAGAGAACAACCAGCAGGCGTGTGTGATCATAGGTACACACTGAGCACATGGCTCACATTCGCTTTGGAGCCATATATCGCCCGATTAATTGCCAATTGATAGTCAGGGATTTACTACAGCAACTATTAAAAGGGGAAACACATGAATGAAAATATTGTATTTAATGAAAATATAAGTATTAAGCTGCACATATACGCAACACAAAGACAATGTGCAAAGTGTATTTTTGTTTTTATGGAAGAACAGCTGCTATCTCATCAGATGTACATATAATATTGTCATCCGTCCTAGAACTACTTTCTGCCCGTGGTTAGCTGGTTCAAATTCAGTTTTGAATACACAATCTCATCCTAAAAACAAAAATGAAAAAAAAAAAAATTAATCAAACTCTAGCTAAAAAATGCCTGTGTTTTCTGCCTCCACTACTGATATTCCGGTTTAGGTATAACCAGGGCTATTTTTGTGCAGGCTCCAGCAGGAACTGAGGCCCTTATTCTAGTTCACTGTTTCTGACAAAATATTCCTCAGATGGACAAAACCGTGTGCACTGCAGGTGAGGCAGGTGTAAAACCCCACCCAAATCTAATTATCTCTGCACAAGTAACACCTGCCCCACCTGCAGTGCACATGGTTTTGTCCATCTGAGGAATATTTTGTCAGAAACAGTGAACTAGAATAAGGGCCACAGTTCCTGCTGGAGCCTGCACAAAAATAGCCCTGGGTATAACTGACAAATGCTGGCACAACAGAGGGATGTCCCAGGTTGGGAAAATCAACCCCAGGTTTTTGAATGCTGTCATCATGCACAGTACAACACCTCTTCCCTGTATATTGAAAGCAATTCCCTTGGACTCTTCGCCTTGCAAAAGCTGAACAAGCGAAACGTGCGTTGTTGTTTCCACTTCACATTCTTGTGCAGTGGAAACAACAACAACACACGTTTCGCTTGTTCAGCTTTTGCAAGGGAATTATGCAAAATATACCATTCAGGACATTGCATTAGACTGTAACTTCAAGTACAAGTTGTACAAATGAAAAAACACTTTTACCATATACTCTCTTTCGGGATTGTTACCCTACCCAGTACTATCACATTTGGCACATTATGTACATGCAAATATGTTTACCTCAGCGCCAGAATCAAGGCCCCTGGAACTTCGAGTTTTAGTACCTGAAATATAGAAAAATATAGAATTGATATATTAATACATAGATCATGATACTTTGTGGTTATGGACATGGTTGGATCCAAATAGGGGAGACAGGGGCAGAGATTAACATTGTGGAGTGTGCATCAGCATTTCATTTTTCAGTCTGTAATATCACAGGTAGGTGCTGATTGGCTGGCTGTTTATCATTCTCCACTTTATCACTTTTTGAAGCTTGATACATCTGGCCCGTAATGATAAGAGCACCAGCGGTTCCCTGTAATTTTTGGATCTGTAAATTTGTCTGTGCGACACGTGGGGATCTCTGCCGCACCAGGATTTGTGTTTGTTACCTGTTTGTCTGTAAACCCAGATGAGATGAGCAGACAGAGTTATCAGCAGCAGCAGCAAAATCACGGTCACAACAGGTATCCAGAATCTCTGACAATCAGAAGTAAATTCCTTGGGATCACCTATGTGATGAAACAGAACATTATGCTGCAGAACATGTTCAGATTGTCATGGGAATATTGGGGCTAATTCTAATTTGGGAGCAAATAGCGGGAACAAGCAAGTACGTTTGCACTGGACACTGCAAGGGGTGCAAAAAATACAAAATAAATAAATTTTATATATATATATATATATAATTATTATATGCGGAATAAACACTGACTGCTTTTTGCATGCATAAAGAACCATTGAGCGTTCCCCAGTGCATGGATTGGATCCTGTAACTCAGGCATGTCCAACCTCGGCCATCCAGCTGTTTTGAAACTACAAGTCCCATCATGCCTTGCCACAGTTTTGCTATTAGGTAATGCTAAAACTATTACAAGGCATGCTGGGATGTGTAGTTTCACAACAGCTGGATACCCAAGGTTGGACATGCCTGCTGTAGATCATTTGTGCAAGAATGTATGATATATAGGAATTGGATGCATCGGGGTACATCGCCGATGCACCCGCAATGTATTGCATCCGATCTTCCTTGAACTCCCCCAGCAACTCCCCAGGATTTATTTACAATTTATTGCATGTTAACAATGGCACGTCAAGTGCCATATCGTATGTAGCCCTCCTGGGAGGCTCCCAGGGCAGAGGACGGGAGATCGGGTCTGACTTGTCCCTGAGACAAGTCGGACCTGTGTATGGGGGCTTTCAGTTTTACACTGCAATTTATATCTGAGTTTGGATATGCCCCACCCAAGTCTAATCTGTGTGCACATGTTACATCTACCGGTACTTGTGTATTTTGGAGGCGCCCATCGCATCGCATACCATAACGCATGCGATGGTATGCGATGCGACGCAATTTCGTTGGTTAGTGTACGATGGCATACAATTTTCAAATTGTATGCCATTGTACATGGCATACAATGCCATACGATGCGATGCGATGCGATTAAACATTGTATAACCACCCTAATGGGTGCTTATACAATGTTAAGCACCCTAATGGATGCTTACAATGTTAAATGCACCCCCACGCCACCCCCCCACTGTGAACCCGAAGCGTGGCGAGCGCAGCGAGCCCGCGAGGGGCGGCGGTACGCGTCCTACGACCTTTTCATACCTCCACTATCCACGTAGGCGTGGAGTTGAGAATAGATTAGTGTGGCGAGCGCAGCGAGCCACCGAGCCCGAAGCATGGCGAGCGCAGCGAGCCCCGCGAGGGGATGCGGATACCTGTGAAGCCCGCGAAGGGACACGTTTACCTGTGAAGGTATCCGCTGCGCTCGCCACACTAATCTATTCTGAACTCCACGCCGACGTGGATAGTGGGGGTATGAAAAGGTCGTAGGACGCGTACCGCCGCCCCTCGCGGGCTCGTTGCGCTCGCCGCGCTTCGGGTTCACGTTTATAGTGGAGGGGTGGCGTGGGGGTGCTTATACGATTTTTTATCGTATAGGGGGTCAAAATCGCGTCGCATCGCATACATGGCATGCGATGCGATACATTCATCGTACGATGCTGAAATTGGGCGCCGCCAAAATACACAAGTACCCATCTGCCCCACTGGAGTGCAGCACCGTTTTATCAAGGCGCACTCGTTTTTGCTTATTTTACATTGTATTATCTTCCTATAAAAACTGTCCTTGCTTTAAATGTAATGCCTTTACAATTGACTATATATTGCATGTAGGTATTCTGGTAATTTACCACTGGGTGGCAGCGTTGTATTTGTGTCTTCTGCAATAAGTACACGAATTTCCATGCATACTCTATGACCGTGATTCCCAAACCTTTTTGATTCTCGACACTGTAGAGTATCAGAATTTTTTTAATAGCACCCCAAGGCCAATAAGTTTTTTTATTGAGTTATCTTTTTTTTTTTTATAAGAGGTCATGTGGCATTGCCAGCAGTTCACAGAGTGATGGCCATGCCTTCAAAGTTACAGGAAACGGAGGCGTGGTTAGTGATCATGAAGCCATGCCCCTTTTGTGAGGACACACCCCTTTTCATTGTAGAACTGTTGGGAGGTATGTCTAAGGCAGAGGTTCCAAAACTTGGGTTTCTATGTACTAAGCCTTGGAGGGAGCTGAAGTGGAGAGAGATAAAGTACCAGACAATCTTAATAGCCTGTTATATGGCAGTTAGGAGCTTAGATGCTACATTATCTCTGTCCAAGGCTTAGTGCAGGTATTCACAACCTCAGTCCTCAGGGCACACTAACAGTGCAGGTTTTAGGGATATCCAAGTTTCAGCATAGATTGTTAAATAGCATATAAAGTACTAATTGGGTCACCTGTGCTCAAGCCTGGATATCAATCAAACCTGGGCTGTTATGGATGAAAGGGAGATAATTTATTTGATGGTCACTGGCCATTGAATGGTTTCTCTCCCCTCCGGAAATAAAAGTCAGTCTGAATCAACTTTTATTTCCACCACTGATGGCCGAAGACATCATGTGACATAAGCCGCCCGCCCCGAGCAGGGAACGCCACGCCTGCATTCCCAGGGGAATGGCCAACAGGGGGACTGCGCATGTGTAGACCACCTACCATCAGAACGGGGCTGAATTTGCCCTTTTCGGAGCAAACTTGAATTACCCCCTAAATGATACATTACACCCTCTGTATATACTGCACAACCTAGTGGCTGATGGTGTGATATTTACAATACATCATGTAATCCCATTGGACGTGTAGCACACACACAGGCCAACTCAGTGCGGGGGAGGGGGGTGCAGGTACACACTGAGCAACGCTACCGATACAGATTTCTGATCCGCTGCGGAACAATATACAGTATAATCCTGTTAATCACCTGGTTTGGGAACCACTGCTCTAAGGACTCAACACTAATGACACTTTGGATCTGCAACCTTATAACCCCATATTACAAAATGCGTCCCTTCCCATGATGCATTGTTACCTCTCTCTGGTGATTTCCAGTGGACGCTGACAGGAGTGGAATTAAACCAGATGTCACAGGTCACGTCAACCCCGTGGTCCCAGGCGTCTCTGCGAAGTGAGATGAGGCTCAGGAAGGTCCAAGTCCCATCTGGTTTCTCCGTAGAGACCATTCTGCTCCTGTTATGTTCCACAGACACCTTCCAGGTCACATGGACTGTGTGCACGGCCCCATGTACCACACAGGCCAGAGGGACAGGGGTGTTAGGAGGAGGAGTTCGGGCAGGAACCAGGAGATGGACTGAGCTGCTGGGTGCTGAGCTGTCTGGGGACATCAGATGGTGGCAGTGTAACATCTGCTATACAGAGCTAGTTACATCTATGCTGGATACCTACAATAGCTTTATCACCATGCTCTCTCATTTGAACATTTTGCTGTGTGTACCCTGTGATGTCCTGTGCGTGTGTACCGGTGAAGTTGTATACATTAGAGTTTCCCAAACACGGGTCTTAAGGCACCCAATGGTCTAGGGTTTAGGTATAGCACTCAGACCCTACTGCTCCTGGCAGAGAGGAGGGGGCCCGGCTGAGGAAGCTGCACATGGCCCTCCTCTTCTCTTAAGACGCCCCTGCAACCTGTTCATATAAGTGTACCCGTTGACTATCACATTATAGTCTTCTTCACCCTCCTGCTTCCCCGCATCTACCACTCTGACCACCTGTCTTCAGATCCCCTCTCACTGGCTCACTATACTCACACCTCATGTTACCGGTTTCTCTCCCCATTCCCTGTAGATTGTAAAGTCCAGGTAGCTTGGTCCTCCTACTGTACCTCCTCTTCTCACAGCCGACTTCTCTGGCACTCCAGCTACACTCTACGTCCCTACGTCTATGCCCCCATAGGCCTTTGCACCTTATCAGTGGCTCTTAGCTTGGCCCACGCATATGGATACAGGTCTCAGTCTACACTAAAGACTTATAATGCTCCCCATGGTTCCGTAAATGTATTGAGATTGTGTAGTGTCCAATTGTTACTTGCTTACTGCAGTGTGCTGGCTACTGTACTGTTCTGTGTTACCTTCTGCTGTACGGCACTGTGTACCACACTTAGTATAATGATTATAGAGATATTTTTAATGGTGTAAAAGAGTAGAAGTGTGTAATCGGTGGTCCTCCAAGTCCCCATGAACTACGAGTTTCTAACTTTGGAAGCTCTGAAAGCGAGATCTGTTTGTTGTGCAGGAGCCTGGATGGATCATTTGGTCTACTACAAGTTGTTAGACAAGCATTAGGTCGACACCACTAGGTCGACATGGCTTAAGGTCGACATGAGTTAAGGTCTACATGCACAAAGGGTTAGGTCGACGGGGTAATTATATCGACATGGGTAAGGTCGACATGGTCATTAAGTCGACAGTGAAAATGTCTACATGTTTTTTTTTTTTTTTACCCTTATGTCGACACAGTCAACATAAACAGTAAAACATACCTCCGCGTCCGCTCTCCATGCTTCGGGCACACTATTTTCTTCTCCCACCACGACCTAGTGGATGGTAGGGCATGAAATACCACCTGTCGGCACATGTCGGCTCAAATAACAGTAAAAAAATGACCTAATGACCCTGTCGACCTAGCCCGTGTCGACCTAATGACCCTGTCAACATAACCCATATCGGCCTAAAGTCAACCTACTTGGTGGTGACCCAATGACCGTATCCCACAACAGGGATCACTCGTGGTCTGGCTCAGACTTTGCCTGATTGCCCTGTGGCCTATCGCTATGTCACACATGGACTCCCCAATCTCATTACTCTTGTGCAATATTTAATATATGAAAACATTATTCTTTGTCTTACCTGCAACAATCAGAGTGGTCCCATTACCAAATTGTCGTGGCCCATTAGAAAGTGAATTGCTACAATAATACACTCCAGAATCATTAACCTGTACATTGTATATCTGCAGGTCAGCTGTGTACTCCGTATGGCTACAGGCATATTTGTATGTATCATTTTTTACACAAGATCTAACACACAGAGGAGCTTCTCCTGATCTCCAGCTCCTTCTGTACCAGGTCACCTGGGTTCCACCCTCTAGATTGTCAGTAGATACACAACTGATAACTGCAGTGCTATTTACACCCGCAGACACAGTGCCCTGAGGCTGGTGCAGAGCCGGATGGGTGACAATCACTGCAAAATAAAACATCAGGGTTACAAAAAATATTCTAATGACTTGTCTTATGGTGTATACTGTAGCATTGTGAACGTCATTCAGAGGTGGACGTAGACCCAAGTGTGGGGTTTTTAGCTGCAACAGAGAAAGCCATGTCCTCTCCCGGATTCCTGCCCATCGGCTCTTGTTACCTACACATAGAGGCCAGGGTAGATGTGGTATGGGGGTCCGACAGTTGGGTTCAGAGGGTCAGTAGATGACATCAGAATCCCGACTGCTGGTACACAGACACAGGGGCAAGTGCAAAGAAGCCCCTTGTAGGCTCGGTGGCTCACTGTTCTCGCCACAGGTTATATTCTCCCTCTATTGGGGTCATGGACCCCATGAGGGACAATAGCCCCTGTAAGTCAGGAACCTGGCTGTCAGCCATTTAACAGTCATAATTCCGACGTCGGTCTACTGACCATCAAAGGGTCATCCAGCACTTATCCAGAGCATATATACAGCTGGCAGCAAGCTTTGTATTCAATTCAGATGAAGCAGCTCTCATTTGAGCTGCTCCTGGCGATTGAATCGCCATCTTCCGCCCTTCGCCATCCCACAGAAGGGAGCTTGCACGCGCCATTCTGTCGGAGCCCGCCGCCACCCTCCACCGGCTCCCCGCTGCTCCCCGCAGCCCCCACTAACCTTACCCGTCTCCCTGAAGCAGAGACGGGCACGGAATCTGCTCACTGCCGCCGTGCTGATAGGGACATAATAACGCGTGAGACGCTCAAGTGTCCCGGTCAGATGGAGCACCTGACTGCCAGCCTGCGCCAGCTCAGGGGATCTGGTGATTCTTCAGGCTGGTTGGAAGACGCTCCATCTGTATGTAGAAAAACCTTTTCCCCAGCAGCACGTCTGCTTAGTCACCAATAGCATCTAACTAGGAATGCAGTGATACTGTCGGTGGTGTCACCAAGGGGATGCGGGGATTGTGGGACACACGCAGGTGTCACCCACCTAAATCCCGGCTCCTCCTCAGTGACAGGAGCCAGGTGCTGCACCATGACATTCCATGCTGCACCAGGCACCTGTTACTGTGTAGGAGCCGGCAGTCCGGAGTAAAGAAAATTTCGATAAAAATATGTTTTTTTCCATTTTGAGAACAAACTTGTCCTGCGATCAAGTCGGAGTTAGGCTTAGTGTCTAGTTATGACTGGTTTGAAACATTTGGACATTATAAATATTATCCTGTAATTTTGCTAAAATACCTCTTTGGTCAGTTCATTGGGATGGCCATAAACTCCAGAGTATAGGTCACTGGGTGGACCAACCAAAGGGCAACATGCATTGGGTCAACCACTGAAGGTCGATATGGCTTAGGTTGACACCTGAAATAGGTCAACATACCTAAATGTGACATAGATGGAATGTGGACACAAGCATTAGGTCAACAGTGGCTAGGTCGACGTGGGATTTTCTCTTTTTTTAGTCCTAAATGTCAACATGGTCGACATGGACATGGCATTGGTGCATTGCATCCCCTCAGCTCCGGGCACACTATTCTGTTCTCCCTCCATGCCCTTGTGGACTGTAGGGTATGACATACCGCCTGTCGGCACATGTAAGCTCAAAAAATAGATATGAAAAATCCACGTTGACCGTTTGAATGTCGATTTGTGAGTTCTGTTAAGCAAAACTGACTAATTTATAGTCCCATAACAAACGAATTTACTAATTTATAGTCTCATAACACACAAGCCAATTATAAAGGGCACCAATGCAAGTGCACAAATGTAGATATTGTATATACTTTGTTTGAATATTTTGAATTACTTTGCTGACCAATGATTATAATCCTTATCTCATTTAATTGAGACAAAACTATAATGCCAATTGGTGAAGGCATTAAGGATTTATGACTGTCAGCCTTACATAGTATTGGTGCATATGTGCATTATTGGCAGTGATACACACATATGATTTCATTGCACCAATCCTTGATACCAGCCCCACTATAATTGTCCATAAATAATTCGCAAATAGAGGCAAATGTTCTTATTAAATTTCTGTGCAGCGCAAATTAAATTAGATTGATATACTATATATCTTTAATACAAAATAAACTTTTTTGCATTATAGGATTTCAAAGCACATATAATAAATAAATTAAAAAATGATATTAAAAAATGATATAAAACAATAAAAATAGATTTTTCACTTGGCATAGAAAAAATTACATAAAAAACTTTTTTGAGCAGCTTAGCAATTGTAGATTGGGGATTAAGAGTGCACCCCACCCGAGTTTCTTTTTTCTTCTTTTGTTTATAATCTTCGACATTAGGCATGCTGACCTATTTCAAACTCCTATAAAAGTTGGTCACATTTTCCACTCCTGCAAGTGCGACAAATCCTCATAGTTGTTTATTGACCTATATGTTACTGTACTAAGATGCTAATTACTAAACACTATATTATGTATATATTTTGTTTCCGATGGTTAAGTCCGGTATATGCAATTCTTAGGTATCCTTAGGTAATCTGCTCTCAATTCATAGTTGAAAGGGTTTAACCCTTTGAGTGCCAATGTTGCCGTGAGCAATGCTCCAACTACAGTATGACTTCTAAAAATGTCAGCGTCCCTCACAGCGACTGTTCTTCTAGTATAAATAAATACAAATACGGCCAAGTCAGTTCATACGGCCAAGTCAGGTGATACGGCCAAGTCAGGTGATACGGCCAAGTCAGAAGTTTAGTTAACTATTGCACCCAAAAGAAAGAACATTCGCTGTGAGTGACGCTGACATCTTTAGGGGATATTTTAAGGATCCCTCACAGCAACGATGGCACTCAAAAGGTTAATAAAAAAAAGTTCCTTACAGCTGTACCGTTATGAGCAGAATGACAGGTATGTACTAATGGACAATGATGAAATAGACTACACGAGAATAAAGATTTTTACTTTTTTTTTTTATAAAACTTTTTAAAAAAATCATAAACCTACTATTACACACAATTTATATTACTAGAAAGACTCCGACTGGAGCGCAATACATCGATTATTATTCTATCTCTTTTCATTAAGTGTGTCGTTATATGTGTCGGCATTTTCATTGCATTCATTGTTTGGATGATCCAATACTGATATTAATAAGAATTGTGCGTACTAGTAGGTTTAGGATTTTTTTTTTCTTGTTAATTTTTTCTTAAAAAAAAAAAAACCCCATCATTATTCTATCGCAGGCCATTTCATTATTGTCTGTCTGTCCCGTTGGATGTGGTTGAGTATCCACGTCTTAATACTGCTTGAATAAAGGACTTGTGTAAATATATTGGGGCTTCTAAAACCTGGATTTGTAAGCAGACGGCCACATCTTGGTTTAGTTATCTACTAAGCCACGGAGATTAAATAGAAGCCACTCAGCTGATATAACTGTCATTTTTCAAACACAGCATGTAACATGGCAGTTAGGAGCTGAACGGGCGGTAATTTATCTCCGTTCACTTTATCGCTCTGCTCAAGGCTTAGTACATAGACTTCATAGTGCTATATACTCTACTTGCGTGTATCAAATATATATATATATATATATATATATATATATATATATACTGTATATGTCACACAGTTAAAGTAAATAGGTATATATTGTGTGACTCAACATTTATAAGAAAACAAAAATAAGGCATTTTTAAAACAGTACTGGTTATTTCTAAATAAAAACATATATAATATATAACATATATAAGATTCCCCCTGTTAGTCTGAGCAGTGCTGTGTAGGTAGTCAGCTAGCATTACCTGGGGTGATCACTGAGAGTACACAGGTGTAACACTGACTGACTGATAGAGGAATAGGTTCTTACCTTCTGGAAGCAGGAGAAAGATGAGCAGGTACATATCTGTCTCCCAGTGATACTGTATAATACATCACACTCCTTCTTCAGTCCTGTACGTCTATCCCAGAGACAGCCAACTGTACAGGGGCGTATCCCCGCCTTCTGTGCATGAAATACGTCACCAGCCTTACCAGTCTGTATCTGCAGTGATGTGACCCCATAATAAGCTGATGTTACTCAGAAGGTCAGAACGGAGTCTGGCTATAGTCCACTACAAACTGTTGGAAAATGATGCATTTATTTTGTTTATCAAGTTTATTTAGAAATATATATTTATTCTATTTAATCCAAGTCATTTAACCCTTTTAGTGCCAACATATGTGAGAGATGCTCAAAATATCCCTTAAAAATGCCAAAATTGCTCATATTTGTTATATAAATTCAAATAAAAAATGTTGTGTAAAAAAAGATTATAATATCCCATATACAGTAAGGTAACATTACAATTCATAATGATGGATAAAAATGGGCCTTATTCTAGTTCACTCTTTCTGACAAAATCCTTCTTAGATGGACAAAACCATGTGCACTGCAGGGGGGCAGATGTAAAATGTGCAGAGAGAATTAGATTTGGGTGAGTTATTTTGTTTCTGTGCAGGGAAAATACTGGCTGCTTTATTTTTACATTGCACCATAGATCTCACTTTGAAGTAAAACCCCACCCAAATCTAATTCTCTCTGCACATGTTACATCTGCCCCACCTGCGGTGCACATGGTTTTGTCCATCTAAGAAGGTTTCTGTCAGAAAGAGTGAACTAGAATAAGGCCCAATGTTTGCTTGGCAATTTTCACACCTATTTTGACAAATTCACTTGGCGCTCAAAGGGTTACGAAGGTGTTTCACTAAATAATGTAACAAGAACTTTCCTTGTGTAAATGTGTTCAATTTGTACGTGTATGATCCACACTATGGCCATGCTAATAATAATAATTATTTTATTTATATAGTGCTCTTTCTCCAAAAAGAATCAAGGCGCTTAACAGATGGAATGGATGTAATACAGTACAGGAACAGAGAGGTACCGGAAAGTTTTTCATAAATGATACTTAATGGAATTATGGAAAAGCTTGAGTAAACAGGAAAGTCTGGAGTATGTTTTTGGGCCTCTTGGACTGTACGGGGAAGTTCCATCGAGTCTAAGCCACATACAGTACTCCCCCATACTTGAGAATTGGTCCCAGCAATACATACGGTTACCACCTAGTCCGGGAATGCCACTCTTCCGGGCACGGTCTTAATTACCAGAGTAATCCGGGATGGATAGAGGAGATAAATGCCAAGCACCTGAAGCCAGGACGTGTCTGCTGCAAATTGCCTTCCTCAGTGGTGGAAAGAGATGGCAATCACTCTGTGCCAGGTCGGGGCTCTAGGATGGATGGTCCAGGTCATTCCAGTGGTATAACCGCTCATCTTGAATGTCCTGCTGGCAGGACTACAGGCAGTGCACCAAACCCAAAGCTGGTTTTGTGATGGGACCTTATCGCTATACACCCGGAAGTGGTAGATTAATGTTTTCTGCCCTTTCGACTCAGAAATCTGATCACATTACACCCCTCAATGTGTGACCATGTTCCTGCCAGCCCTGCCATCTACTGCTGGCTCAGTATGACTGTTATGTGGTGCAACCTAATGGCCGTGAGCTGAAGCAGTGGTCTACATGCTCTGGCTGGCGGGAATGTAGACCGATATAGAAAACAAAACACACTTGAGAGGTATTGTTACCTTTCTTACTGAGGAACCCCATTCAGTGTCGTAACTATTAAAGATGCCCCCCCTGCCGCATATTTTGGCAGTGCCCCCCAGCAGGGTTAACAACCCCCAATCCTCTTACCCCTCCGCATCATGCTGGTACCTCCTGCCGCATCTGTCTGCAGTCCCGGCTCCTGCTGCTAATGAAAAGTAACACACAGAAGATGGCTGCCACCATACAGCAGACCATTTTTAAGGATGCTAGAGGAGGCCGCTGCATACTCAAAACCTGTCTGCAGTATGGGGGCAGCCATTTTCTGAGTGTCACATTCTTTTATTAGCAGCAGGAGTCGGAAGAGCCATGACTACAGAACAAAGCGTCGGTGACAGACAGCAGCATACCTCCCAACTTACAAAGAGACAGAGGAGGGACAGAGGGATGCGCGTCAATTTTTTGGGGGTGTGGCATAATTAAAGGGGGCGTTGTCTACTCACAGCTCTCCAGTGAGGCCACGCCCCGTTTTGCCGCTATGGGGGCATGACATAGAGGCTCTGCGAGCCTCTTGCCATACCCCCAGTCCCCTGGCTGTGGGAATAGACGCTGTGCGTTTATTCCCCGCTGCTCAGCAGCCGACTGGGGGGACTCCCAAAAGCCCCCCTTAACCGCGGGACACTGCCGGCCGTGGGAGGGACACGGGAATGTCCCCGAAAACCAGGACATTCCCGCGGTAAATCGGGACTGTTGGGAATGTATGCAGCAGTGGGTAACAATAGCCCCGCAGACCCCCCGGCGCCCACACTTTCTCAGCTCCTCCCCGCCACCGCGTGGGCTGCGGGGCTATAGTTACTCCACTGACCCTATTATATAGAGCAAACATGTTCCATGGTGCTTTACAGAGAATTTTTGTCATTATGTAGAGATGCATTCGAGTTTATATTTCTCAGAAACCAGTTGGCCTACCATAAAGTTTTTGGGATGTTGGTCAAAACTGGAGCATCCGGAGGTAACCCAAACAAACACAGGGAGGGTGTACAAACTCCAAACACATACCTCCCGACATGACCCTCTCCAGGAGGGACACAATGCTCTGCTCCTGGACTATCCTTTTAATTTATGATTACCATCACCTGTATGGAAACACCTTTCTTATGATTTAACCTGTTCAGAATAGGTGACGGCAATCATAAATTAAAGGAAAAGTCCAGTAGCAGAGTAGTTTGTCCCTCCTGGCATGGGTCATGTTGAGAGGTATGCAAACAGATAGGGCTTTGGGTAGAATTGAGCCCTTAGTCATGTGAGGCTCATTGTCATATCAGTAATGGGTGCAGTGTGTGGTTCAACTTCAGATGGGTCCAACAAGGCCAACACAACACAAATCCTTTTCCCATACAGTTATACTCTCTCAGATCGGTGCTGGATGCAGACATCAACCAGAAAATGGCTGTCGCAGCCATTTCCCCAGTGATTCTTGCATGCACAGTAGAGATGTCCTCAAGAACAAGACACAGGTGCCATTTTCCCAGAGATCTGCCTTGTGCAGTAGACTCTGGTAGAGCATACCTCACTGCAGGAGAGAAGGGGGCCATAAACCGCCTCTGTGTGTATACTAAGTATTGGAATGTGGCTGACTCGGTGGTATCATAGTGTGATGATGTGAGGGAGGAGAAGGGAGAGACATGAGGGGAAAGCAAAATGGAGCTGATTGACCGTTACTATCTCTCTCTCCACTTTATCACTCTCCAATGCTTACTACATCTGCCCCATTATACCAGATCCAGCGCGGTACAAAATGTCACCATGAACATGTTCATAATATCAACAACGGCATAATGTTGACAGCATGTAAACATAATGGTTTAATACTATTGAAGCCCTACCATTACACCTCACCCCAACTACAACAAACTGTGCCCCACCTGCAGATCATTTTACATAAAGATTCCGTTTCAAGAAATTTTTTATGTGTGAATTATTAGGGAGAGACCTGACAATGTGTTTTATTTATTTGATTATTTTAACATCTTTGTATCTAGTGGGAGAAGGCGATTTAGAGTAATGTTATGGGAGTTTTCAAAGCAGGAGGTCTGAATCTGTAACAACGGTAGAGGAGAAACAGGATTAGCCCAAGGCACAGAGACGAATACCTGGTATCATCTGTGTACAGTTAGTGCAGTATATTAAGTGGTCATTAAGACGTGTTGGTGCAAACTGTAAAGATCAGATTTTCTGGTTTAAGACCATTGTTTGTACTGCTACTGTGTGTGTACTGTGTGTGTGCTGCGGGTGTACTGTGTGTGTGCTGCTTGTGTACTTATGTGTGTACTGCGGGTGTACTGCATACCTCCCAACAGTCCCGATTTTATCGGGACAGTCCCGATTGTCAGGGCCTGTCCCGCTGTCCCACCCGCGGGCGGCAGTGTCCCGCGGTGTGGGGGGGCTGTTGGGAGTCCCCCCTGTCAGCTGCTAAGCAGCGGGGAATAAACGCTGTGCGCATGCGCACAGCGTCTATTCCCGCAGCCAGGGGGCTGGGGGCATGGCTAGAGGCTCACAGAGCCTCTGGGTCATGCCCCCATAGCGGCAAAATGGGGGCGTGGCCTCGCGGGGAGCCGCGAGTATAGGCCACGCCCCCAAATTAGGGCACGCCCCCCGAAAAATTCAGCAGCAGTATCCCGCCTACTGACCTGCGGAAGTGGGGAGGTATGGTACTGCGTGTGTACTGTGTGTGTGTACTGCGGGTGTACTGGGTGTGTACTGCGTGTGTGTACTGCGGTGTACTGTGTGTGTGTACTGTGTGTGCTGCGAGAGTACTGCGAGTGTACTGTTGGTGTACTGCAGGTGTACTGTGTGTGAGTACTGCGGTGTACTGTGTGTGTGTGTACTGCGGTGTACTGTGCGTGTATACTGCGGGTGTGCTGCGGGTTTACTGTGTGTGCTACGGGTGTACTGTGTGTGTGTGCTGCGGGTGTACTGTGTGCATACCTCCCAACCGTCCCGGATTCGGCGGGACATTCACGATTTACGGCCGATGTCCCGTCGTCCCGGTACTGCTTACCGCAGTCCCGGCTTCCCGAGACGGTTGGTAGATATAAACCACGATAATATTACGACGAGCGGCGAAAACGGGGGCGTGGCCGGATTTTGCGTCACCCCGCGAGGCCACGCCCCCTTTTCGCGAGGCCAAGCCCCCTTTTCGGGAGCGCGCGCGGCGAACGTCCCGACCTCCCAACTTCAAAAGTTGGGAGGTATGCTGTGTGTGTGTGCTGCGGGTGTACTGTGGGTGTACTGCGAGTGTTGTGTGTGTACTGTGTGTGTGCTGCATTGCTGATACATTTATCATATATGGTGGCCATATTCTATTGTGAGAAGTCACAGCAGAGTATGGCCATCCAATCCCCTTTGAGCCACCCAGAACCTTCAACATGCGATGTACAGTATCACATGCAACCCCGTTCCCAGCCGCCAAGAGGGCGTCCAAGTCGGGGGTCAGACGTACCATCAGGTCCGTACGCAGACTCTGATGCGTATGGGACCGCGCATCGGATAGGATTTCAAACACATGCCATTTGGGCAGATTTCACCTAATTTCTTGGCCTGGTCTAACAGGTGAAATCGGGAAACAAACGGGATAAGTGTATGGGGGCCTTTAGTCACTTCTATTTTAATTTGTAGATCCAAATAGATCTCTTGCACCTAGGGTGGGGTTGGTGTAAATTCCACTAGTCATGATCACAGATTCACTGGCAGTAGAACATTCATAGGGTGGTTAATCCTAGAATCGGGACAGGCAGGATTCCAGGATTTGGTACTTGAATCCCAGGATTGCAGTTTACGGGATTAGCCTGCGCATGGCCAAATCTAATTGTGGGCAGCACTGAGCACCCGCTCAGACACAGCCCGGCGGCTTCTGACCACGGCTGTGTGAAGTGATGTCAGAGGTTACGCTGTGCAGACCACCGCCGCACCACTACCGCCTCTCTCTGGGTCCTGCTGCCTCCAGATAGGCCTTTGCATTATGCTGGAATCAGGCAAACATTAGAACCATATAAAGCAAGACTAGTAGCAGGTTATAAGTTACAAAAACATAATGAGCCCGACCCACGAAGACAAATACCTTTGTATGATTTGTATGCAATAAGTACTGTATATTAATTTATGGTCATTAGGAAAATGTTGGTGCAAACTGTAAAGGTCATTTATATTCTCAGTGTTTTCTGCATTTCTGGTTAACACCTCTGCTGACATTTATCTGAAAACAATAACAGGAAGCCGTGATAATGTCCAGTGTTTCCACGTTCCAACCACAGGCAGGTACTGTACCTGTAATCAGCCAAACCACGCGTGTGACAGCACACAGGGCAGTGACCTGTAATCAGTAAGACCACGTGTGTGACGGCACACAGGGCAGAGACCTGTAATCAGCCAAACCACGCGTGTGACAGCACACAGGGCAGTGACCTGTAATCAGTAAGACCACGCGTGTGACGGCACACAGGGCAGTGACCTGTAATCAGTAAGACCACGCGTGTGACGGCACACAAGGCAGAGATCTGTAATCAACCAGACCACGCGTGTGACGGCACACAGGGCAGAGACCTGTAATCAGCCAGACCACGCATGTAACGGCACACAGGGCAGAGACCTGTAATCAGCCAGTCCACGCATGTAACGGCACACAGGGCAGAGACCTGTAATAAGCCAGACCACGCGTGTGACGGCACACAGGGCAGAAACCTGTAATCAACCAGACCACGTGTGTGTCGGCACACAGGGAAGAGACCTGTAATCAGCCAGACCACGTGTTTGACGGCACACAGGGCAGACCTGTAATCAGCCAGACCACGCGTGTGATGGCACACAGGGCGGAAACCTGTAATCAGCTAGACGTGTGACGGCACACAGGGCAGTGACCTGTAATCAACCAGACCATGCGTGTGACGGCACACAGGGCAGAGACCGGTAATCAGCCAGACCACGCGTGTGACGGCACACAGGGCAGAGACCTGTAACCAGCCAGAACACACGTGTGACGGCACACAGGGCAGAGACCTGTAACCAGCCAGACCACGCATGTGACGGCACACAGGGGAGAGACCTGTAATTAGCCAGACCACGCATATGACGGCACACAGGACAGAGACCTGTAATCAGCCAGACCACACGTGTGACGGCACACAGGGCAGAGACCTGTAATCAGCCTCGTCACGCATGTGACGGCACACAGGGGAGAGACCTGTAATTAGCTAGACCACGCATGTGACGGCACACAGGGGAGAGACCTGTAATTAGCCAGACCATGCATGTGATGGCACACAGGGGAGAGACCTGTAATTAGCCAGACTACGCATGTGACGGCACACAGGACAGAGACCTGTAATCAGCCAGACCACGCGTGTGACGGCACACAGGGCAGAAACCTGTAATCAACCAGACCATGTGTGTGTCGGCACACAGGGAAGAGACCTGTAATCAGCCAGACCACGTGTGTGACGGCACACAGGGCAGACCTGTAATCAACCAGACCACGCGTGTGACGGCACACAGGGGAGAGACCTGTAATCAGCTAGACCACGCGTGTGACGGCACACAGGGCAGAGACCTGTAATCAGCCAGACCACGCGTGTGATGGCACACAGGGCGGAAACCTGTAATCAGCTAGACCATACGTGTGACGGCACACAGGGCAGAGACCTGTAATCAGCCAGACCATGCGTGTGATGGCACACAGGGCGGAAACCTGTAATCAGCTAGACGTGTGACGGCACACAGGGCAGTGACCTGTAATCAACCAGACCATGCGTGTGACGGCACACAGGGCAGAGACCGGTAATCAGCCAGACCACGCGTGTGACGGCACACAGGGCAGAGACCTGTAACCAGCCAGACCACGCATGTGACGGCACACAGGACAGAGACCTGTAATCAGCCAGACCACGCATGTGACGGCACACAGGACAGAGACCTGTAATCAGCCAGACCACACGTGTGACGGCACACAGGGCAGAGACCTGTAATCAGCCTCGTCACGCATGTGACGGCACACATGGGAAAGACCTGTAATCAGCCATACCACGCGTGTGACGGCCCACAGAGCAGAGACCTGTAATCAGCCGGACCATGCATGTGACGGCACACAGGGGAGAGACCTGTAATCAGCCAGACCACGCGTGTGACGGCACACAGGGCAGAAACCTGTAATCAGCCGAACCACGCGTGTGACGACACACAGGGCAGTGACCTGTAATCAGCCAGACCACGCGTGTGACGGCACACAGGGCAGAGACCTGTAACCAGCCAGACCACGCATGTGACGGCACACAGGACAGAGACCTGTAATCAGCCAGACCACGCATGTGACGGCACACAGGACAGAGACCTGTAATCAGCCAGACCACACGTGTGACGGCACACAGGGCAGAGACCTGTAATCAGCCTCGTCACGCATGTGACGGCACACATGGGAAAGACCTGTAATCAGCCATACCACGCGTGTGACGGCCCACAGAGCAGAGACCTGTAATCAGCCAGACCATGCATGTGACGGCACACAGGGGAGAGACCTGTAATCAGCCAGACCACGCGTGTGACGGCACACAGGGCAGTGACCTGTAATCAGCCAGATAACGCGTGTGACGGCACACAGGGCAGAGACCTGTAATCAACCAGACCATGCGTGTGACGGCACACAGGGCAGAGACCGGTAATCAGCCAGACCACGCGTGTGACGGCACACAGGGCAGAGACCTGTAACCAGCCAGACCACGCATGTGACGGCACACAGGACAGAGACCAGTAATCAGCCAGACCACACGTGTGACGGCACACAGGGCAGAGACCTGTAATCAGCCTCGTCACGCATGTGACGGCACACATGGGAAAGACCTGTAATCAGCCAGACCACGCGTGTGACGGCCCACAGAGCAGAGACCTGTAATCAGCCAGACCACGCGTGTGACGGCACACAGGGGAGAGACCTGTAATCAGCCAGACCACGCGTGTGACGGCACACAGGGCAGAGACCTGTAATCAGCCAGACCACGCGTGTGACGGCACACAGGGCAGAAACCTGTAATCAGCCGGACCACGCGTGTGACGGCACACAGGGCAGAGACCTGTAATTAGCCAGACCACGCGTGTGAATGCACACAGGGCAGTGACCAGGGGCTGGCTGGCAACTTTTAGCTTGGGGGGGGGGGGGGCAAGTCCAGAGCACTGGCCCATAAGTAACAGCGCATCATTAAAATGGAGGTTTTTCGTTAAAAATATAACCACACCACAGGTTTCTCCCCCTGTATAAAAACAGGACACCACAGGCTGCTCCCCCTGTATAATAACAGGACACCACAGACTGCGGCCCTGTATAATATCAGGACACCGCAGGCTGCTACCCGCACAAGGATCAGGGAAAGCCAGGCACTGGCAAACACAAACTCACAGTAGCCGGCGGAGGGCTTTTGCACACACCACTCCACCCCCCTGCCATGCTTACAGCTGGCTGCGGATGCTTCCAGGTTAACTGAGATTTTGCGCAAGTGCAGAAGCTTCGATTGTGGCAGCCGAGGTTTTGTATGCATCAGCCTGGCTTGGTAGGAGAATGTCCACTGAGAGGGGTGCGGGACACGGCACACTGAAAATTTGGCTGACTTCCCGTTACCGCAATTCGCCCCTGCCACAGGGCTGCTCACCTGCATAAAAAAAGAGGAGGACACCGTTGGCTGCTCTCCTGCATTAATAAAGAACCGGACACCACAGGCTGCTCTCCTGCATAAATAAACAGGACAGCACGGGATGCTGCCTTGTATAAATAAAGAACTGGATACCACAGGCTGCTCTCCTGCATAAATAAAGAACTGGACACCACAGGCTGCTCTCCTCCATAAATAAAGAACAGGACACCACAGGCTGCTCCCCTGCATAAATAAAGAACAGGACACCACAGGCTGCTCTCCTCCATAAATAAAGAACAGGACACCACAGGCTGCTCCCTTGAGTAAAAAAAATGACACCAAAGGCTGCTCCCCTGTATAATAATCATGCCAATTGCCATGACACCACAGGCTGCTCCCCCAGTATAATAATAATGCCATGACACCACAGGCTGCTCCCCCTGTATAATAATTTATTATACAGGGGGAGCAACCTGTGGTGTCGTGGCATTATTATTATTATACAGGGGGAGCAGCCTGTGGTTTCATGGCATTTTTATTATACAGGGGGAGCAGCCTGTGGTGTCATGGCATTATTGACACCACAGGCTGCTCCCCCTGCATAATAATTTATTATACAGGGGGAGCAACCTGTGGTGTCGTGGCATTATTATTATTATACAGGGGGAGCAGGCTGTGGTGTCATGGCATTTTTATTATACAGGGGGAGCAGCCTGTGGTGTCATGGCATTATTGACACCACAGGCTGCTCCCCCTGCATAATAACAGGAGAACACAACAGGCTAATCCCACTTAACACATTAAAAAGAGGACACTTTAGGAAACAGCAGAATTTTTTTTATATATACAGTATGCGAGT
Source organism: Crinia signifera (assembly GCF_055691185.1). Lineage (NCBI taxonomy): Eukaryota > Metazoa > Chordata > Amphibia > Anura > Myobatrachidae > Crinia > Crinia signifera. The sequence continues at coordinate 13,819,480 of NC_139228.1, read as the reverse complement.
TTAATCCTCACCTGCTGCTGCGGCGGCTCCCAGTTTTTCTACAGCGTTTGCTGCTTCCAAGTTCCTGCGGCCACAGTCCCCGGCTCCCCGTCCACTCCTCCGCCTGCCTGCTGGCTGCTGCTCCAGACGCATGGGCGGGCGGCGTCATCGTAATGCGCCCACACCCAGCGTCTGTCACCCACGGCGCATCAAAGGGAACAGGCTGCCGGGACCTCCTCCACGTAGCACTGGAGCCCGGTGGCCATGTTCCTGTAGCCGTGGCCATATTTTCAAAGCCTACAGGAACATGGCCGCCGACAGTGTGAGGAGACGGTGAGGCGGCCGCGGCACGCAGCACTCCTGATAGAGCGGCCTGGGGGGCACATGGCACCCTGCCCCCCGGCCCAGCCCACCCCTGGCAGTGACCTGTATTAAACCAGACCACGCGTGTGACAGTTACTAGCCAGGTATGAAGCCCCAGAGTTTCTGCTGAAAACCTGAATCTGCAGGAAATGCTGAAGTCACACCATGGATTTTACTGAGTTACATTTTATAAGCTCCGAAAGATCGACATCTTTTCCTATATTGATAGTCACTTAAACATTTACTAAAGCTTCTCAAAATAATAATAGGTGATGTTGCCCATAGCAACCAACACACAATCTTAGTCCTCCCATTTCCACCTCCAGACAATTTCCAGGATCAGACCCTTTCTCATCCAGGATGCTACCAGGTCTCCTATGTGGCCTCCATGAAATCCATCTCTCTCTCCACTCCAATCTATCCTCAGTGCTGCTTCCAGGCTCATCCTCCTCACCCAATGCATCCACCAACTCTACTGAATCCATTTCAAGTTCCTCACACTCACTTACAAAGCCCTCAACCACTCCTCTCCCACCAACATATCTGACCTCATCTCCCTTTACACTCCCACCTGCTCTCTTCAATCCGCTAATGTACACCACTTTTCCTGCATTAAAAATGTTCACTGTTGTGCTCCCTACCTCTGGAATTATCTACCTCTCCGTGGGCCAGATTGTCTAAGCTTCAAAAGTGATAAAATGGAGAGTGATAAACAGCCAGCCAATCAGCTCCTACCTGCCATGTCACAGGCTGTGTTTGAAAAATGTCAGACAGGAGCTGATTGGCTGGCTGTTTATCACTCTACATTTTATCACTTTTGAATCTTAGAGAATCTAGCCCTGTATCAGACTCTCCACCTCTGTACAAACGTTTAAACCCCACTACTTCATCAAACACAGCCATTTCCCCCATACCCTCTGTCCCATGTTCACTTCTACCCAGTCTGTCACCACTGTCACCACCTCCCCTGCAGCATGTGAGCTCTCACGAGCAGGGCCCTCTCTCCTCATGTGCTTTTCCTCGAACACTATACTCTGCACCATAATCCCTACAATGGCACTTAATGTAGCCCTTGATTTCTGCAACCCTTCCCTTTGTTTTACATTGTCCTATACTGTAAGTATTTTAAGTATTTTGTTCTTGTCTTGTTCATTTGCTGATGTACTTTGTTAGGTGCTGCTGAACCCTTGTGGCGCCGTATAAATGTAAGATGATAATACGTATCATAATTCATCAGTATAAACTGGCTACAGCCTGTGTTTGAGGGCCCAGCAATATGAATGGGAACAGCATTCATGTTTTCTTCATATACTTTTGTGTTTTTATGTCCAGATTATTTAAGACCCTCTAACATGACCCCTTCCATCAGAAATGCTCTACCCTGGGTTTAGTATCATGTATAGATGGTGGGACCTAACCTATAAAAACATAGATATGGTTTTAAAATAGAACAGAATAAGATTTGTTTACAATGGTGTCAAACTCACAACACAACAGCTGTTGTGGACATCCCAGCATGCCCTGCCACAGATTCTATATAATGTATTGCGAAAACTGTGGCAGGGCATGCTGGGACATGTAGTTCCAGAACAGCTGGAGGGCCATGAGTTTGACACCACTGGTTTACATTAACCTAAAGACAGGAAGCTGCATAGACCAACTGTGAATGGTGTTCTTCACAATCTTATCATGTTGGCACTGTAGTGATATGCTGTTTTGCTGTAGCTGCTCAGGAGTCCCTGCTGAAGACTCATGCTCCCTTGTGGAAACACCTGTCAGAGATAACACACTTATCTGTGCTGGTGAGCACTGATCCATAGCCAGCTGCTGCTCTATTAGTGAGTTGTAACTCAGGGTAGCAATTTTTGTGAGTAATCTTTCTGTAGTTAAACACATTTTTTCTGGTGTCCATACTGAATTGGCTAATGCTATAAATGGAATTGAACATCCAAAAAATAACAATAAAAGAACATTTAATACGCTGAAAACATATTTTTATGCTTAGGGATGAATTCACACAAGGTCAAACTGCAGTTGGAATTTATTGCATAGACATCACATGTATCATGTATACTGTACTGAGAAGAAAATAAATCTCACAGCAAATATAAAGTTGTAAACAAGAAACTTCATATTATAGGCAGAAATGTTAGTATCAATACAGTACTTCCCATTATATTTTGTTGCTATGGTTATACAGAAAGATCTCACAACAAATATTTACACATAGGCACGCCCATTGGTGAAGATAGACATGCCCATATGTGGAACTAGACACACCTTTTAAGCAAAGTATTACACACCCCCTTGACATAGCGCATCCAACTAATCTCCCTGCTCCCTGAGATTCTACTTTTAAAAAGTATTCTAGTATGCATTTGAAATTATGTCCAACCAGGATGCATCTCCCAGAGTCATCTTTAATTTTGTGATAGTCAGACTCAGGGGTGCCTCTCAGATTATGCTGGAGATTCTGGAGAGCTTCATTCAACTAACCATTTTTTTACTCCCATAGGGAATAGAAATGGAAATCCTATGTGTGTGTATGTATAACACTTATACACACAAATTATACAGTGCACATGGTTTTGTCCATTTGAGAACAAATTTGCCTTTGCGAGTGAACCAGAATAAGGTCCATAATTTCCTGTAGGAAGACGTTATCCACTTTAAATTTAGTGGGCCAGATGCACTAAGCTTCAAAAGTGATAAACCACCAGCCAATCAGCTCTTACCTGCCATGTGACAGACTTTGTTTGAAAAATGTCAGACAGGAGCTGATTATCACGCTCTATTTTATCACTTTTGAAGTTTAGTGCATCTGGCCTAGTCATGGGCAAAACGATTCATTGAAATGAGTTAAGACACAAGGCTCAGCTCAGTGAAGTGTGTTGAGTCAGTGGGCAGTATTCAATGTGAATACTCGGCATGTGCAGCGAATCCTGTTTAGGATTCGCTGCACAGTCGCCGTGTTCCGGAGGGCTGGAGCCTTTGCTGCCAGCCCTCGTTGTCACAGTATTCAATGCCGCAGGGGCTCGCTACCCCTGATGGGGATTCTTAACCCCTGCGGCGGACGCAGGGAGCCGGGGGACAGCGGCAGACAGGGAGATGGAAGTCTCCCTGCCTGTCCCAGAATGTATGTGGGGGGGAGGAGGGCTCCCCGGAGCCCAGGCAGCACAAGCTGCCCCCCAGGAGAGCTAGCAGGCGACCAGGTAGGAGCCGCTAGCACTGCTCCCGATCGTGCATATGTAATGATCGGGAGCAGTGAATATATGAATATCTAATGAGCGTCTCTCGGCTCTCGACCCCCTGCTGGCTGTTATGTGTAAAAAAAAAAAATTAAATATATATTCATGTGCTGTAAGCACATGAATAAAAATAACATGCCCCTTCTCATAATAAAATTCCTGATTTTTATACACCAAATGTAAAAAAAAAACACTTTATTTTAAAAGTTCACATTCCACTTCACCATAAAAAGATGGCGATTGCTACACGCTGACACACGGCGAAAATCACTTAGAAAGCAATTCGCCATCTGATCATTGAATGCACTCACTGCGAATCACATTGAAAAACCACAGCGAATTGCGGAGACTATCAGACGGCGAATTGTGCGTCATTCACTGTTCGCCGTCGGCGAATATTGCACGTTGAATAGGGTGATTCGCCTTAGAGCATGAAAATAGCACACATTCGTCATAGAACATGGCAAATCATCCTCATTTAATACTGCCCAGTGACTCGGCACACGAGTCACGACTCATTTGGTTTTGCAGGCACAGAGAGACAGTGCAAGGCTCACAGCACAATCAGGGAGTTGCAGAGGCTCAGCCCCTCAGTGTGCTGGCAGACAGGAAGTAAGACAGTGGCTCGGCTCACAACTCATTTGGAATTGCAGGCACAGAGGGAGACAGACAGTGCAAGGCTCACAACACATTTAGTGAGTTGCAGAGGCTCAGTCCCTCAGTGTGCTAGCAGACAGGAAGTAAGACCGTGGCTGGGCTCACAACTCATATGGAATTGCAGGCAGAGAGACAGTGCTGGGCTCACAACACATTTAGTGAGTTGCAGAGGCTCAGTCTCTCAGTGTGCTGGCAGGACAGGAAGTAAGACAGTGGCTGGGCTCACAACTCATATGGAATTGCAGGCAGAGAGACAGTGCTGGGCTCACAACACATTTAGTGAGTTGCAGAGGCTCAGTCCCTCAGTGTGCTGGCAAACAGGAAGTAAGACCGTGGCTGGGCTCACAACTCATATGGAATTGCAGGCAGAGAGACAGTGCTGGGCTCACAACACATTTAGTGAGTTGCAGAGGCTCAGTCCCTCAGTGTGCTGGCAGACAGGAAGTAAGACAGTGGCTCGGCTCACAACTCATTTGGAATTGCAGGCAGAGAGACAGTGCTGGGCTCACAACACATTTAGTGAGTTGCAGAGGCTCAGTCTCTCAGTGTGCTGGCAGACAGGAAGTAAGACAGTGGCTGGGCTCACAACTCATATGGAATTGCAGGCAGAGAGACAGTGCTGGGCTCACAACACATTTAGTGAGTTGCAGAGGCTCAGTCCCTCAGTGTGCTGGCAAACAGGAAGTAAGACCGTGGCTGGGCTCACAACTCATATGGAATTGCAGGCAGAGAGACAGTGCTGGGCTCACAACACATTTAGTGAGTTGCAGAGGCTCAGCCCCTCAGTGTGCTAGCAGACAGGAAGTAAGACAGTGGCTCGGCTCACAACTCATTTGGAATTGCAGGCACAGAGGGAGACAGACAGTGCAAGGCTCACAACACATTTAGTGAGTTGCAGAGGCTCAGTCCCTCAGTGTGCTGGCAGACAGGAAGTAAGACCGTGGTTGGGCTCACAACTCATATGGAATTGCAGGCAGAGAGACAGTGCTGGGCTCACAACACATTTAGTGAGTTGCAGAGGCTCAGTCCCTCAGTGTGCTGGCAAACAGGAAGTAAGACCGTGGCTGGGCTCACAACTCATATGGAATTGCAGGCAGAGAGACAGTGCTGGGCTCACATTTAGTGAGTTGCAGAGGCTCAGTCCCTCAGTGTGCTGGCAGACAGGAAGTAAGACAGTGGCTGGGCTCACAACTCATATGGAATTGCAGGCAGAGAGACAGTGCTGGGCTCACAACACATTTAGTGAGTTGCAGAGGCTCAGTCCCTCAGTGTGCTGGCAAACAGGAAGTAAGACAGTGGCTGGGCTCACAACTCATATGGAATTGCAGGCAGAGAGACAGTGCTGGGCTCACATCACATTTAGTGAGTTGCAGAGGCTCAGTTTAATATTGATTGTGCAGTGCTTATGCAATGATTGTTAATAATATACTAACATAGATTCAGTGTTATGTTTAGATATTATTAATAATCATTGGTTGCATCTCAGTTACTGAATATGCACAAAAACTTTCTCTTCTCAGCCAGAGTCAAACAGCCACACTGCTACTGTTGCTGTCTCGGCTCACCCAACAGAGAGTGACTCGAATCATGCATTTGGCTTGATAATTTGAGTCACTGAGTCGAGGCAGCGATTCACTAACCATCTCAAATCTGGCCCAGTATCCATTTCATATGCCGCAGCAGCATAATATTTATAGACAGTCATTTAATGTACATCATAAAGTTAAAATATATAATTAAATACATAACATAGTAGGGGAGAGGGGAGTGAATAAATCACTCAGTAGCGCTGGCTGTTTGACAGGGGGATCAGACCCTTTTATTATTTATACAGTTGGGTAGAGCTGCTGCCACATATACAGAGAGCATGTGTATCTCTGTGAACAGAAACCAAAGAAGTATGTGGGGATAATGAAAATCACCACCAAGTGGCGCTGCTCCACTCAACAATAAATAACAATGAGGCAATATTTAGGGAAAATAAATATGTCCTTCTTTTAATAAAAAGGTCATATAACATACATTAAAAAATATGCACTTACATGTAATTATATACTTAAATAGGACATACAAGGGGTTGGGATCATTTGGTCTATTGCATTATGGTAGAAAGTCATTAGGTCGAATCCATTAGGTCGACATGCTAAAAGGTCGACATGATTCTAGGTCGACATGGGAAAAGGTCGACATGATTCTAGGTCGAAAGGTCATTAGTTCGACAGGTCATTAGTTCGACAAGGTCATTAGTTCGACATTGTCTATGTCGACATTCACAAGGTCGACATGGGGTTTTTCACTGTTTTTTTACCTGAATGTCAACACAGTCGACATGGACACAGTTTAAAGTGCACTGCATCCCCTCGCATCGCTCGCTGCGCTCGCTACGCTCGGCACACTATTTTATTCTCCCACCACGCCCTAGTGGATGGTAGGGCATGAAATACCGCCTGTCGGCACATGTTGGCTCAAAAAACAGTGAAAAACTCCATGTCGACCTTGTGAATGTCGACATAGACAATGTCGAACTAATGACCTTGTCGAACTAATGACCTGTCGAACTAATGACCTTTCGAACTAGAATCATGTCGACCTTTTCCCATGTCGACCTAGAGTCATGTCGACCTTTTAGCATGTCGACCTAATGGATTCGACCTAATGACTTTCTACCATAATGCAGTAGACCAAATGACCGCATCCCCATACAAGACATACAACATAAATTGGGGGCAAAAAGAGGAGGGGGGGGGGACATGTAGACATAACTTAGTGGAGTTTGAAAAATAAAAAGACATCAAGTTCAACCTTTTTTGCAAATCTAACTGTAATATAATCTACCTATTGTAGCTTAGAGCTAAATAACAATTGTGGGTTGTACCTCTGAATATTTTTTTCTTCCAGTAAATGTTTGGTCCAACCTTATTTTAAAGGTACGTGCCCATACTACCTCCTCCGCAAGGGTTCCATACCCTTAATGCCCTAAACATGAATGAAATGTATATACAGTATATCAACACTCTGGTTTCTTCCCTTTAAGGATGAAGTGGCGAGTGCTATTCTTGTGTCGCTACAACCATCAGAATATAAACAATAATCAGATTTATGTTTGTATGTACAGCTATGTTCCAGCAGAACTCTGGAATGCAATTTACACCAAACTTGGCACATATAATACTGCTTTCACATTGCAGAAATGGGTAATGACACGGTATTCTTAAATGGGACTTTAAAACGGGTCTGAGCCTTGAGACCTTTCACATTGCAGGTGAAAACCGTTTTAAAAATCATTTAATACCATTCAAACATTCAACCCGTTTAACCCCCAAGGGACACGTTTCAAGCCATTGAAATAGAGCTGTTCAAACTGCCAAAAAACCGGCTTTGAACCATGTAGGACTCTGCTTTTTAACCGTGTTGAAATACAGGTTAACTTTAACCGGTAAATCAACTCATGGGGTGAGATTTAATAGGATGAGAGATTCAGAAAGTGAGAGATTTGGGAAGAAATCAACTCTGGCACTTTCACATTGCAGCCTTAAACGTTTTAAAATAAAAAAAAAAAAAAACGGCAATATACCGTTTTAAAAGTGCGATGTGAAAGGGGTATAAGACTACAATCTACAATCACAAAATACTGTGGGGTAAGACGGTACGACATCCATAGCACCCTTTGGGGGCCCAAAAAGCCATCCACACACGTTTGTTGAAGGAACAGCCTACAAATGCTTCCCTGTACACCCAAAATATCAGCAAAGATCTGTAACGTATGATAGGGAAACCTTAGTGTTCCCAGAACTCCGCAGTCCTGCCAGGCAGAATCCTAGCACCCGCAAAAATACTTTAAGAGCTGTAAACATTTTTATATATTTGCAAACTTATATATAAGTTATCACTTTTTGAAGCTTGATACATCTGGCCCAGTGAATCTCTCTCTCTCTCGTTATATACTATTTATAGTTATTCCGATAGATAACATATGGGGATTTACAAGTCTCTTTGTAGATGTGGGAGTATCTGTGTTGTGATCTCGGTGTTCCTCTGCTTTTCCCAATTCATGCCGTGTGCCTGAAGAATGGAAGAAAGAAACAGCTCAATGATATAAAACAGAATACACCAATGTAATGGTAGAAGAACAGGGCACCGAGTAAGGTCTCAAACTCTTGCTGTATGCTACTACATGCAAGCACCTAAAGTGGGGTGCGGTATATTATGTCAACAATGAATAAATCGACAGTGTATAGGGAAACTCCAAAAGGACGACATGGGGAAATGGTCGACGCTTGAAAAAGTCAATACAGAGGGTTGACGTGCTTTTTTGTTATAAAACAAAATGAAAGCTGCTCAATCAAATCAATAATGCTTTTTTTGTGTCAGTTTGTAGGTTTGAGCACATGTTCCCCAATTAATGCATCACATTATATTAAGGTCAGGGTTGCACTGAACAGTATCTTCACTTGTGCAATTTTAAATGTTTGTGAAGTAGCCACTGAAGGCATATACAGTATTCTCTGTCACTATGGACAGAGGGACAATACGTATTCAAAGCAAAACATAAGGAATCTCTGCTTACGGTGGCTTGGATGCATCAAAATTGATCACTTCTTCAACATTCATCTTCAGTTTCTGGAATCTGAGAAAACAAATAAAAGATTGCTTATTTATTAATGTTTTGTAAACTTAAATTATACTGTAGGTGTAGTATTACAAGTTCATGTGGTGTGGTGATTGTAGCACAGACTACTCTGTAACTCAGCACAGAGATACAGGCCAGGCCGTGCTAGGACCACCACAGTAGAGAAAAAATACCCCAGGAAGGAAAGGAGAATTGCATGAGTTTTAAAAGGTGCAGGGAGCTAGAATGCACATTGCACACAAAAATTAATACTGTATGTATGGTTATATATATAAAAGCGCTATGAAAGGTTTTTATAGATGTATATTGAGTAGAACATACTGTAATTTACATGTATAAACATGGATAGAGTGTTAATGCCATCTACTGTCTTAAGATAGTATTGTTGTGTGGAATTTAAGAAGATAGAACCAACTATTTGTGCCGCAGAACTTCATTGGAAGAGCAGAGGTCACATTTGGATCTCGCTGTGCACCACACAGGTGCTTCTGTACATGCAGGTGCCCCCTTCAGGGCTAGGAGCCCAGAGGCTGGTGTCTCCATTGCCTCTGGGAGTTACCCCCTGTGCACATTGATCCTTTGTGGTATTCCCGTGATGGACTAAGTGGAGTACAGGTCTGTTTATCTTATACAGCAAAGCCAGAGGTCAGCGGCGGCTATGTAGCACAGGAGGGTACCGCTCAGTACATATAAACATACATGTGATCATATACATAATATATGTGCTGGGTGGTTCACCCAGGGATCGGCATTCTCCTAAGCCCGCCTCCAGACTGTAAAACTAACCAATGGCAGTCGGGGGTGAGCTAAGGAGTGTGTGAAGCATGCTGTGCTGATTATCGGTACCCCTAATGTTTTCACTGTGGCAAAACTATTCGACATCGACCATCAAGCATCAATGTTTTTGATGGCCATCCCTACCATGCAGCAGCATGTAATGGGGGAGGGCTCAGACACCGGAGTGCTCATTGAAGAGACCCTCGGTTCTGATATACGGGGGATAGTTACAGTACATGCAGCCCATGAGTTTCCAGGACCCCCTTGCTTGTGTATCCTAGCAGTGGGGATCAAAGCAGTGCACGCTGCCCTCACCCCTCTGCACGCTCAGAGCCTCTGACAAGGATCATCCGCAGCAGTGTCACATGCTGCTGTAAGACGCTGACAGGAGCAAGGAGCAGAGTACAGGACAGGTGCTGCTTCTATGATCTATCAGCACCCGCTGATCAGCTTCTGGGTTGGTGGAACGCAAAAGCAATGCAGGTGGCCCTAGTGACTTCTAGCCGGCCCAACAGAGGGTGGAATGGGTCCGGCCCAGTGGGATTTTTCATGGTATCCCTGTGGCCCAATCCGCCCCTGCAACACATACCTCTGCTTGCTCCAAGTCACCAGTCTCCTCTGGTGTAAAACTCATTCTCCGAGTCCTTACATTCACAAAACCTTTTGATGGCTGGAGCTATATAAATACATAAGATATTCCAGTATTAGTGTTACTACATGTACCTGTCACTCTGTATGTACGGCAGAGTTCGGCCTACCTTGACAGTTCATTCTACCTTATACAGTTGTGCTCATAAGTTTACATACCCTAGCAGAATGTGAGATTTTCGGGCCATTTGTCAGAGAATATGAATGATAACTCACACACTTTTCTTACACTCATGGTTAGTGGTTGGGTGAAGCCATTTATTGTCAGACAACTGTGTTTACTCTTTTTAGACCATAATGACAACATAAACTACCCAAATGACCCTGATCAAAAGTTTACATACCCTGGAGATTTTTGCCTGATAACATGCACACAAGTTGACACAAATGGGTTTGAATGGCTACTAAAGGTAACCATCCTCACCTGTGATCTGTTTGCTTGTAATCAGTGTGTGTGTGTGTATAAGAGGTCAGTGAGTTTCTGGTCTACTGAAAGACCCTTGCATCTTCCATCCAGTGCTGCACTGACGAGTCTGGATTCTGAGTCATGGGGAAAGCAAAAGAATTGTCAAAGGATCTGCGAGAAAAGGCAATTGAACTGTATAAAACAGGAAAGGGATATAAAAAGATATCCAAGCAATTGAGAATGCTAATCAGCAGTGTTCAAACTCTAAATAAGAAGTGAAAAATGAGGGATTCTGTGGAAACCAAGGGGGCGATTCTATAAACTAAAAATGCGGCAAAAACCCCGTTACCGGGGGTATCGCCAGAAATATCTGGCATTGCCCCATAGAAGCCTATGGGCTTCTACCGCAACCCGCCGCCGACCCACACCGACCCCCCTCACCTGTGTTCGGGCAGCACAGTGCTGTGCTGCCCGGACCTGTGATCTCCTCCTCCCTGCACTATGATCCTCTTCCGGGTGCAGGGAGGAGGAGAGCCCGGCGCAGCAGCAGCGCCGGGTAAGGGAGGGAGGTGGGAGCCGTCAGGACCCGATGGGACCCGCCGCAAAGGACTGCTCTTAACGCAAGAGCTGTCCTTTGCCATAATTATCGCATATGTTACAGCATATGCGATAATTATGTATGCGATGGGCTGCGAAGGGGGGCAGAGCTGGGCTGCGGATGGAAGAACATCCCGCTCCAAATCACAGTCAGGTAGACCAACAAGAATTTCAGCCACAACTGCCAGGAAAATTGTTCGGGATGCAAAGCACTGGAGTCAAAATTGATGGCAACATGAATGCAGCATGTTATCAGAAAATACTGGAGGGAAATTTGCACTCATCAGCTGCGCATGGGACGTACTTGGATGTTCCAACATGACAATGATCCAAAACACAACCGACCTGTCATTGGCTACAGCAGAATAAAGTGAAGGTTCTGGAGTGGCCATCTCAGTCTCCTTACCTCAATATCATTGACTCTGGGGAGATCTCAAATGTGCAGTTCATGCAAGACAGCCCAAGTATTTACAGGAACTGGAGGCTTTTTGCCAAGAAATTTTTTGCTGAGAAAATAAAGAGCCTCATCCACAACTACCACAAAAGACTTCAAGCTGTCATTGGTGTTAAAGGGGGCAATACACGGTATTAAGAACTGGGTCATGTAAACTATTGATCAGGGTCATTTGGGCAGTTTCTGTTGTCATTATGATTTAAAAAGAGTAAACACAGTTGGTTGACAATAAATGGCTTCACCCAACCACTATGAGTGAAATAAAAGTTTGTGAGGGTATGTAAACTTATGAGCACAACTGTATATATCTATTACTACACCCCTGAAAAAACCCTCATTACCCCACACACACACACACCCCCTCATACCAATCAGATTCTGTCTAACATTTTCTAGGAGGCAATAAAGAAATGATAGACATAGAGAAGTATTCAATGCTCTTGATTCGCCACTTTTTTCAGCGAACAGGGCTGATTTTTGGCAAAATGGCAAATGATTTCACCGAAAATGATGTTCGCCGTATTCAATGGTCACTGTTCGCCAAAAGCGAACAGAGAATGTCGGCCAATTCGCCGTTTTTTAGTGACGGCTATTCGCTGTTGTATTTCTATGGGGATTTTTCCTAGTTCGCCGAAAGTGTATTCAATGCTAAAATGGAGAAGTGTGTTCACTTTTTTTTTTTTCTTGGTAAATTTCGCTGTTTTGCTCTCGACATCTTTTTTAGGTGGACTGAAATTACTACTTCTAAAATAAATGTTTTTTATTGATTTTTTTTGTGTCTACAAGTTTTTTTTACTTATTTTTTGAAGGATCTTGACTATTTTATTTCTTTACAAGCGCCACATTAATATATTTAAAAAAAAAAAATTCCCACCATGTTGCATTTGATTGACATGATGCTCTCTGCCAGGGGTTAACCTGCTCTCTGCCAGGGGGTTATGCAGGGGTTAACCTGCTCTCTGCCAGGGGGTTATGCAGGGGTTAACATGCTCTCTGCCAGGGGGTTATGCAGGGGTTAACATGCTCTCTGCCAGGGGATTATGCAGGGGTTAACATGCTCACTGCCAGGGGGAAGGTAGGGTTAACCTCAGTGGCGTAACTATAAATTTTGCTCCCCTCTGCCAAAAAGTTTGTGGCGCCCCCCCAGGGCTCCTCTCCAGTGTGTTGCCATAACTGAGAAGCTGAAGCAAGAGAGAGGAAGAGACCAGCAGACACTGCTGCTTCCCCTGGCTCTGACGCATCCCAGGCCGCCCCAGCACACCCATCCTCCCGCCCATTGTGTACACAGTAGCCAATAGCTGGCTCTGTGTACAGTCAATTGAATCAGTGGGGGATTTGTCCTCTCCATGACACGCGCTGCGGATGACTCCGGTGCTCAGCCAGTGGGCAGTGGAAGGTAGCAGAATGTCAGTGCATCCAGCGGGTGCTGGTGCCCACATAGACCCCACTGTGGCTTGCTCCCCCAAGCGGCAGCTGGGGCTGCCTTACAGTAGTTACGCCACTGGTTAACCTGACCTCTGGTTCCGGCAGCCCCAGCGCTGACATCTATATTAATAACCGTGCTGAAGCAGCAGTACAGGATCAAGCAGTGTTCTCGTGTGCGGCATGCGCCGGATTTGATCTGTTTCGCTGTCAGGGGCAGCGAACCCATGATGAGTTGAATAAGGTGACAGGGAGGATGCCGGAAGCTGCCATGCGCCAGTTGAATACTGCCCATAATCTTATTGGTTGCTGTGATAAATATCCCCTCTTTTCATTTTTAGAAGCTTTAGTAAATTCATCCCTAAGGCAATGTGGGGCCATAATGAGGCTTTAAAGTGCTCCAGATGTATCAAGCTTCAAAAGGTGATAAAATGGAGAGTGATGAACAACCAATCAGCTCCTAACAGGCTGGTTTTAAAATTGACATTTAGGAGCTGATGGCTGGCTGTTGTTAACTCTCTACTTTATCACTATTTGAAGCTGGATACATCTGGTCCATAATGAGGCCATTATGTGTCATACTAAGGCTATGATACAGGTTGAAAATGAATGTTTGAGTACAATGTACCTGTATTGAGGGTATCCACGTATCACTTACCTCATATAAAGGTACTTTCTCCTCTGGTTTCTCGTTATCTTCATACTTGTTATAGCCAATCATCTGCAGTCAGTATTACAAAGTGTTCAGTATCTCGCCCCTGACTATCACATTTACATAGCTGACAATGTTTGTGTGTAATATACATCAGAAAATATAACATGTCTGTCAACTATTAATGGTCACATCCGTCAACAATGAAATATAACAGAAAATGTACAAAAAGAAACTATTATAAGATATAATTCTACCTACCCGGGTTAAGGCATGAATATCAATGAACCCATCAGAATTATCCTTTTGGAATGGGGCTGAATAGGAAGCACAGAAAATACAGTAACATTAATAAGAGACTGGGGGTATACAGTATGTACTGACACGTGAGAGTTTATAGAAGTGGAGATGTTGCACCTAGGAACCAGACAGAACCTACTTTATGTTTATCTAGCACAGGGCTGGGCAACACCAGCCCTCCAGATGAACTACACATCCCAGGATGCTTTGCATTAGTTTTGCTATGTGGCCACGCTGAAACTGATGCAAAGCATGCTGGGATGTGTAGTTTATCAACATCTGGAGGGCCGGTGTTGCCCAGCCCTGATCTAGCACCTTCTAAAAGATACTGTAAGTTAGAAATTGTTTGGTTGCTATGGGCAACATCTGCACTTCTATGTCAGTGTTTTTCAACTAGTGTGCCCTGAGCTGTTCTCAGTGTGCCCCCAGATCTAGAGATGCCCAAACCGGTTTACAGCCACCACAAGTTCAACTGTTATTTACCCGTCTCTTCTTTTCATGTAAAGGGCCAATGTATTTTATTTGTGTTACCTGTGGGGACCAGTGTGATCGTATTTTATATGGGGGCCAATAGGTTTGTTTTTGTTTTTTTTTCCTGTGGGAACTAATGTGTTTTGCCCGGTGGGGATCTCATGGTGTGCCTTGGCAATTTTATTTAGTGTACCGAAAGGTAAAAAGGTTGAAAATCACTGCTCTATTTAGTAAATATACCCCCGGGGATCTTCTGCATTTCACATCGATGTGTAGCAGTAAATATTTAAATTTACTGTATATTCACCATTAAGGTTTCTCAAATAGTTATTAATACAATAGTTCTATCCATTGAACTGCATGTGACTGGAAGCTCATCATAAACACCAAGGTCTCTTCTGACACCAGGGCACACTCACCCATTGAGATCCACTCTGTTCCTTTTATTACATTCGCCCACTGAGATCTACTACACCACTAAGTTCACACCCACCAACTAAGATCTGCTCCATCACTAGTCACACCCACCCAATGAGAACCTTTAATAACTACAGTATCATACTTCTGTACTTTGGTTCTTCTCTAGAAGCTAAAAATATTGTATATTTTATCCTAAGGCTCATCACGGAAGATGATCTGGTTGATTTTAACACCGCACACCACTCTTCCAGCCGCCCGTACCCCCCACACTCGCCGTGTTTCCTGCACGGCTGCAAATGGATGTTTTGCATAAACAACCATTCGGAGTCTTGGCTGCGGGGACCAAATGATTTGGAGTGTGCACGCAAACCTAAGTAACTCTCAGGTGCCTTAGTTTTGCGTGTTCCTTGTTCGGGAACAGGGAGGGAAGCTGACATCCAGTGTTGTCAGCTGCCTGCCCCTGGCAGCCATATTACTGCCCGATTTCCATGGGAACGCTCAGTGTATTTATGGGAACACCCATGTTACGTTGGCCGTTCCCATGGTCGCGTTCCCTCGCCGCCAACTCATGCCCCCCCTGCCCGCACTGGTGGGTGCGAATGGGACGGTGAACTAGCAGTTTGCCATGCTTGCTCCCACCCAGCATATGCATTTGTGCAGAAAGGAGCATTCCTCTGGTTTACAATGTGTGCTGGGTATTTTGATGAGCAAAAAAAAAATATTCTAGCAATTCCCTAACTTACTCTTTCGAGTCATTTTACAGAAGATCATCGATATAGCTTCTGGCAGAGGAGCTTCTGTAACTGCAGGTTGGATCTCTTCCCGCATGAACACGTGCCAAAGTAATCTGGGAACCACAGCACTCCCAAACCCCTTATCACTGGTCTAATAAATGATCTGCTTCTACCTCCTGTCCAATGACTTACCACTGATGGTATCTTACCTGTTTCCTGAGTAGGGAACTTCAAGTTTTCATCATCATCATCATCATCATCTTTTTTATGCTCAGTTTTCAAGAACCGATCACAGCCAGCTGTCAACAACAGTTATAATTATGAACCATAATCACCCAAATTCACACTGATGACAAACATATGGGAGGAAGATATATTGGTCCTTCTAAAGAGGACAAGAGATACAGTATCTAGAAGCTGGAGGTTTTTATGCGCAAATTCTCCACTGGTCTTTTTTTTTTAGATGTTTTGTTACAAATTTCCCAAACTGAGAAGAACAATGGGGACGTTTTTCTTAAGATGTGACCAAGGCAGCGGCGGAACCTCTGTCACATGTCCATTTACCCACCCACGTCCATCTCTATAGGGTCACATACCTGGAGTCCTGGAATACTCAATATTTTGTTTATTTCTCTCTATATTTTGGTTTATATAAGGTGGAAGAGTTACTACGAGGTCCGGAAACATTTGGGATGACCCTCAGCCGAGATGGACTAAAAGGGCATAAACTCACGTTGGAGGTGAAGTGTCCCCCTGCTCTTCAGTGCTGTGTAATTTATATCCAGGCATTTAAAAAGGAAATGATGATGCTACTGTATATATACAGTAATAAGTGAAAAAAGCACTTGGTTATAAATGGTATATGTACTGTGATTTAGATTTAGAATGTGCCTTAATAAAAACAAAATAATGAACGCTACTTTGCATTATACAAAAATCAAATAAAAACTTTAAAAAACAATATGAAATAACCAGACAATTGTCATTATTTACAGCTCTAATTAGAGCAGTTGGAGGGGACCCAGCGTGGGATATGGTGAGATGCTCCGATATTGGGTGTTCAGCACTAGTGTGAGGGTGGCTTGCTGACTTCCTTTCGCTGCTCTTACCTATACCTCTGGCTTTTCTTCCTGGAGGTGGTTTGATCTTTCTCCGTCCTCTTGGTAATGGCAGCGGCTTTCCCATAACTGGAAGATCCACTTGTGCGGCGCGGTCAATGTGCGGGCGGGCTTCCCCTCTCCCAACCCAATGCATTTCAAGAACTGAGTCTCTTTGTCAAGGACATGGCTGGAGCTGATGTTCTCCTTTTATTCCTCATGTTGAAAACTTTAGTAGTAAAACAGGAAGTTGTTCTTTTTTGGTGGTTAAGAATAGAATGTGTGTTTTATGTGTCTAAGAGTAAAGCTGCCAATTCTATGTCTATGTTAAGTTCTGAACGTTGTAGTGTTTTGAGTAGATAAATCCACTTAGTTCCACATCTTTTTAGTGCCGTCACATGGTCTCCACCTCTCCAATTTTCAGGAATTTCTTTCAATGACTTTAATTATTAGGCCTTTCGGATTTTCATTATACTTTTCAACATTTTTTTGCAAAAGACTGTGCATTTGTAGTCCTTTTTTATATTATAGAACTGTTTGGCCATGTGTGTTTTTAAACATCTTTTCGTTTGGCCCACATTTTGGGGCCCACAAGGGCACTTGACTCCAGGAGATTTATGATTCCTTTTGAATTGCACATAATGCGTTGTCTTTGTTTACATATTTTTTTGGTTTGATTTGATGCGAATGTTAAAAATGGTTTTGTTGATTGTTTTTTTTTTCTTCTGCACACAATTCAGGCATCATTAGTTGGTACGAAGCTGTGGGTCAGTTCTTGTATAGATTTGCGGTCTTGGTGGCAATGTTGTTTTCAGTTCTGTGTCCAGTAATTAGATACAGTATGCCAATATTTTGCAAGAATCTCTTTAATCTGTTTGTAATCGGAGTGATGAATTGTGCAGGTCGGTCTTTATTTGTGTTATTTTTGTCTTTATACAGTGCCTTGCAAAAGTATTCACCCCCTTGGCCTTTTACCTATTTTGTTACATTACAACCTGTAATTTATTTTTTTATCTGAATTTTATGTGATGGATCTGCACAAAATAGTCTAAGTTGGTGAAGTGAAATGAAAAAGATATTTATAAAAAAATATTTTTAAAAATAAAAATTGACATGTGAATATGTATTCACCCCCTTTGCTATGAATGCCCCTCAAAAGTTCTAGTACAACAAATTACCTTCGGAAGTCATGTAGCTATTGAAATGAAGTCCACCTGTGCGCAATCTAAGTGTCACATGATCTGTCAGTATAAACACACCTTTTCTGAAAGGCCCCATGAGGCTGCAACATCACTAAGCAAGAGGCATCACCATCACACCATGAAGACCAAGGAACTCTCCGAACAGGTCAGGGACAAAGTCGTTGAGAAATACAAGTCAGGGTTAGAAAAACATATCAAAATATTTGATGATCCCCCGGAGCACCATCAAATCCGTCATCTTCAAATGGAAAGAACATGGTACCACAACAAACCTGCCAAGAGAGGGCCGCCAACCAAAACTCACAGACCGGGCAAGGAGGGTATTAATCAGAGAGGCAACACAGAGACCAAAGGTAACCCTGAAGGAGCTGGGCTTTATAAAAGAGTGACCAGAAAAAAAACATTACTTAATGTTAATAATAAGAAGGCACGTTTTGACTGCCAAAAAGCAACTGGTGACTCCCCAAATGTATGGAGGAAGGTGCTCTGGTCAGATGAGACTAAAATTGAACTTTTTGGCCACCAAGGAAAACGCTACGTCTGGCACAAACCCAACACATGCCATCACCCCAAGAACACCATGCATCATGCTGTGGTGATGTTTTTCAGCAGCAGATAAAGGGAAACTGATTTGAGTCAAGGGACAGATAGATGGTACTAAAAACAGGGATATTCTTAAGCAAAACCTGTTTCAATCTGCCTGTGATTTGAGACTGGGTCGGAGGTTCACCTTCCAGCAGGAAAATGACCTGAAGCATACAGCTAAAGCAACACTTGAGTGGTTTAAGATGACACCTTTAAATGTGTTGGAATGGCCTAGACCAGCGGTTCTCAAACTGTGGGTCCTGACCCCAAAGTTGGTCTCGATCAACTCAGCATGGGGTCACGACTCTATGTTGCTGATCATCAGGCTAATGTGTCTGTGGAGGGGGGACAAGGTATAACTTATTAAGTAAACACCCACTGCTTCCCTCTTCCATCCCCCTGTCACCTTTTCCATCCCCCCATTACCCACCTGTCACAAAAGCGGTCACTTCACTTCACTGACCACACATGTGGAGGCCATTTAGTAGTAACTTGCTGGGTCCTGTAATAATTTTTACTGTTTGTTGGGGTCAAAGAGCAAAATAGTTTGAGCACCCCTGGCCTACACGAAGCCCAGATCTCAATCCAATTGAAAATCTGTGGTCAGTCTTGAAGATTACTGTTGACAAGGGGAAACCATCCAACATGACGGAGCTGGAGCAGTTTTGCTTTGAGGAATGGGCAAAAATCCCAGTGGCAAGATGTGGCAAGCTGATAGAGACTTATACAAACTGACTTGCAGCTGTAATAGGTGGCTCTACAAAGTACTGACTTTAGTGGGGTGAATACTTATGCACGCTGAAGTTTTCGGTTATTTTGTCCTATTTATTGTTTGCTTCACAATAAAAAAAAAAAAACATCTTGAAAGATGTACAAAGGTGAAAACAATCCCGTAATTTTTAACTTCTGTAATGACAATAACTATAGCGTGTACCTGGCAGCCTGGTATTTTTTTTTTTCAAAGAGAATTTGAAAAGTACCAGATAGCTTTATTGATAAAAAAAAGCATGTATATTAAAAAATAAATAAAAAAATAATAGTGTACCCCACTGTGGATCAAACCGGTGCCATACTGTAGTGCAGCACATGCCAGTGTCTCTACCTGCTAGGCCACAGCAACCTGTGATACATGTTTGTATCAGTTACATTATACCGTATTACAGAACGCACCAATGACGTGTGACAAAACAAATCTGCTCTTGCGAAAACAATCCAGTAATTTTTAACCAATGTAAAGACAAAACTTGTAGCGTGAACATGGCAACCTGGCATTCCATACTGTATACTGTACCATATGAACAAATACATTTGCTTGTACCTTTACGGTATGTGGCATTGGTTCTTTATCTGTCACAATATTGTAAATGTCTGCCAATCAGCAGGCGGCACTAGGAATACTCCGTTGAGGCATGTACTGTACTTTTTAGGATAAGTGACATCTGGTGGTCAGCCAGTAGTATTGCAGGTTACAATTGGAATGTTACGTTTATAAGGCGATTTATAACAGGGCTTATAACGCAAGGAGCTGTCGCGATTTGCAAAGTGCCCGCTATGCAGTATGCAGCAACGATGCATGAGGACACATCTGTAGGAATGTTCTGTGAATGAAATCATGCAAACCTTCAGACAATCCATTTTAATTCCAGGTTGTGAGGCAACAAAACATCAGAAATGCCAAGGGGGTGAATACTTTTGCAAGGCACTGTATTAGATCTTAAGTCTTTCCTGTAAATTTTTGGTTGTTTGTTCATTTCTCTGGTAAGGAGTTGGTCCGAGTATCCTTTTTAGATGAATTTTTCTCTTAGCTCTTGACTGTAAATTCCTAATCTCTCATGACTTCAGTTCTAGCCCTTTCAGACATACGACCCCGGCAATTACCCGGCATTTAGTGTGATGGGTCATTTTGCTGGGAGCAGCCTGATTCCTTTCACACTGATATTTCTTCTATGTGAAAGGGTCAACCCGGGTGTCAGGATTCATCACCTGATTTGATCGCAGAAATTATATTTCCTATGGATATTCCTATTATTAGGTGTGATATAAATGTATTTCTTCTGTACCGCCTGTGCACTTACTGTGACCCGGGGGGGGGGGCTAGGAAGTTGTCACTTTGAGGGTGTACAGAACAGATCCCTGGAGTCAGGATGAGATAAGAATCTGTCATCACAAACCAGGTCTCCTCGATAAACTAGGCCTGGGGGGTTTTGAGTAAACATTGTAACTCACAACCAGGCAGGGCTGCCAACAGGGGGGTGCTGTGGGTACAGCTGTTACGGGCAACGGCCTCTGGAAGTGTCTGGGAAGTTCATTTTGCCCACCGCAAACCCCCCCCCCAGCTGACTCCGCTGTGCTGCCTGTGCAGGTCCCGAAGCAAAGGCTTCTTCAATGCAGGACGTTGGCATCCAATTACAATGCTGCAGAGTCTTTTAAGCCAATCAGAGCTTGTGTACTGTTAGCCAATCAGAGTGGCTGCTGGTACACAAGCTCTAACCAGCCGGTGCTGCATTTTTTTTGGTCACCGGTGTTCTGCATAGAAGTAGCCTGTGCTGCGAGACCTGCTGCATTCAGCAGTAGAGGATGAGGGAGCAGAAGTCGGGTGGTAAAGGGGGGGGGGGGGGGGGGGAGATGAGGGGGGGCAATAGGGGGGCCAGGAGGGGCCCAGACTTGAAATCAGTCCCAGGCCCCAAAATTCCTAGTGGCATCCCTACCACAAAGGAGATGAACACAGCACTATCAGCACTATTCAATTCTTTACTGTACTTACGGAGACATGGCTCCTCCTCCTCTTCTTCCTTCTTTTCCACAGTTACAGTAATGAGGCGTTCTGTGTGTTAAAGACACCAAGTATTGTAAAATAAGCAAATGACAATAATACTTTAGGAAAATAGTGACTGTAACAATGATTACCAATGTCGGAGCTTCCTTCCACTTGCCCACCATGGTCCTCCGCCTCTGCCTCCTGGGTGGGGGTGTGGTGATCTGCTGGTGTAACTGTAAAAAATACAAAATAAACATATAGTACTGTAAGTGGTTGGACCGCAGGTACTATACAGTACACAAAGCGGGACCCCAGGTGTTATACAGTACAGTACACAAGGCGGGACCCCAGGTATTATATGGTACACTTGGAGTCACCCTAGGAATTATACAATACACATGTCCACTGTGGAGGCGCAGAGTCTCTGACAGCATTACAGAGACCCTGCGCCTCATGGTCCACAAGCATTTAACTCCCCCAGGGAATGCACATTGCAACGATCATATAATCTCCCTTGGCAACGAGCATGTACAGTAGGTAAGCAGAACTTCAGGCGACATTATGTATTTAAGTTGCACTCATGCGGGCATTATACTGTATGTTTAAGTGACACTAGTGTGGGCATTATACTGTATGTTTAAGTGACGCTAGCTGGGGCATTATGTGTGCAAGGCAGCGGCACTACAGGGGGGCATTGTATTTGCAAACAGCAGTAGTGGGGGCATTATTTGTGTAATGAGGTGGCACTACAGGGAGGGCATTCTATGTCTCACGTCACAAAACTAATTGGTACCCACATTTAGAACCAATACCCCAGTGGTAAAGCATATACTAAAAAGCTTACTGCCAAACTGGGAATCAAAATTGATACCAAATCACCAGCGCATAGCATATATACTACAAAGCTCACTGCAAGACTGGCACTAACATTTGATCAAATATTATAAGCTACAGTATATTGTCCTACTCTTTTAAATTAAGCAAACAATAAAAGTTAAGTTTTATTTTCTATTCACACTATACATTTTTCAAGAGAGTCTTTTTTTTCTCTTTTTCTTCATATTTGCACAGTGGAGCACCACCAACAAATAAAAATCATCCTCCCATCATTGGGGTTTAATATCAGATAGTTGGTACTAGGCTTCCTAGGCTGAATCCCACCACAGGGTGGGGAGACCTCTCTTGATCTTCCCCACCAGTGGTAGGTATAACCCAGTGCAGAGCTCAAGAACCATACCCCCCCATCAGGGCATTATATGTGTAAGCGGCACTACTGGGACCATTATGTGTGTAAGCGGGCACCGCTGGTGGGCATTATAAGTGTACTGCAAGTACAGTAGTACCACAAGGAGCATCATGTGTAAATGGCACTAAATGCCATAAGGGGATGCAAAATGTATAAGGTTACCCTGAAGCATTACAGCATGTGGCATAATGTGTAATGGACATTAAGATGTGGCATAAAAGGGAATTAAGCATTACGGTGTGTAGCATGTGTAATGGACATTACTGTGTGTGGCATAAAGTTATTTAAGCATTACCGTGTGGCATAATGTCTACTAGGCATTACGGTGTGGATCATAATGTGTAATGGCCATTACAGATTGGGGGGCATAATGTTTAAGGAGCATTACCAAAATGACTGTGTGTGTGGAGGGGGGGGGCAAACCATAACGTTGCTCCGTGCACCATGTCACCTACAGTAGCTACTCCTCTGCATGGCAGGACCGCAGGTATTACTGTATACAGTACTCACCATCTGTGCTGGGGCCTGAGTGCTCCGGCTCTGCCTGGGTGGGGGGGTGAAGTTCTGCTGGTGTAACTGTAAAAAAGTAAAAATAAACACATTATTATACAGTGTTTAATATACACTACACATGGCCACCCCCTAGGTATTATTATACGGTACTCATGGCAGCCCCCTAGGTATTATTATACGGTACACATGGTGGCCCCCTAGGTATTATACGGTACACATGACGGCCCCCTAACTATTATACGATACACATGGCGGGACCCCAGGAATTATACGGTACACTTGGCAGGACCCAAGTATTCAATGGTATACACGGTGGGACACCAGGAATTATACGGTACACTTAACGGAACCTCAGGTATTATACGGTACACAAGGCGGGACCCCAGGTGTTATACAGTACAGTACACAAGGCGGGACCCCAGGTATTATATGGTACACTTGGAGTCACCCTAGGAATTATACAATACACATGTCCACTGTGGATGCGCAGAGTCTCTGACAGCATTACAGAGACCCTGCGCCTCATGGTCCACAAGCATTTAACTCCCCCAGGGAATGCACATTGCAACGATCATATAATCTCCCTTGGCAACGAGCATGTACAGTAGGTAAGCAGAACTTCAGGCGACATTATGTATTTAAGTTGCACTCATGCGGGCATTATACTGTATGTTTAAGTGACGCTAGTAGGGGCATTATGTGTGCAAGGCAGGGCACTACAGGGGGGCATTATATTTGCAAACAGCAGTAGTGGGGGCATTATTTGTGTAATGAGGTGGCACTACAGGGAGGGCATTCTATGTCTCACGTCACAAAACTAATTGGTACCCACATTTAGAACCAATACCCCAGTGGTAAAGCATATACTAAAAAGCTCACTGCCAAACTGGGAATCAAAATTGATACCAAATCACCAGCGCATAGCATATATACTACAAAGCTCACTGCAAGACTGGCACTAACATTTGGTCAAATATTATAAGCTACAGTATATTGTCCTACTCTTTTAAATTAAGCAAACAATAAAAGTTAAGTTTTATTTTCTATTCACACTATACATTTTTCAAGAGAGTCTTCTTTTTCTCTTTTTCTTCATATTTGCACAGTGGAGCACCACCAACACATAAAAATCATCCTCCCATCATTGGGGTTTAATATCAGATAGTTGGTACTAGGCTTCCTAGGCTGAATTCCACCACAGGGTGGGGAGACTTCTCTTGATCTTCCCCACCAGTGGTAGGTATAACCCAGTGCAGAGCCCAAGAACCATACCCCCCTATCAGGGCATTATATGTGTAAGCGGTACTACTGGGACCATTATGTGTGTAAGCGGGCACTGCTGGTGGGCATTATAAGTGTACTGCAAGTACAGTAGTACCACAAGGAGCATCATGTGTAAATGGCACTAAATTCCATAAGGGGGTGCAAAATGTATACTTTAATTACAGTATGTTATTACGTGTACTGCACCTGTATAAGGTTGCCCTGAAGCATTACAGCATGTGGCATAATGTGTAATGGACATTAAGATGTGGCATAAAAGGGAATTAAGCATTACCGTGTGGCATAATGTCTACTAGGCATCACGGTGTGGGGCATAATGTGTAATGGCCATTACAGATTGGGGGGGCGTAATGTTTAAGGAGCATTACCAAAATTACTGTGTGTGTGGGGGGGGGGGGGGGAAATCATAACGTTGCTCCGTGCACCATGTCACCTACAGTAGCTACTCCTCTGCATGGCGGGACCGCAGGTATTACAGTACTCACCATCTGTGCTGGGGCCTGAGTGCTCCGGCTCTGCCTGGGTGGGGGGGTGAAGTTCTGCTGGTGTAACTGTAAAAAAGTAAAAATAAACACATTATAATACAGTGTTTAATATACACTACACATGGCGGCCCCCTAGGTATTATTATACGGTACACAAGGCAGCCCCCTAGGTATTATTATACGGTACACATGGTGGCCCCCTAGGTATTATACGGTACACATGACGGCCCCCTAACTATTATACGGTACATATGGCGGGACCCCAGGAATTATACGGTACACTTGGCAGGACCCAAGTATTCAATGGTATACACGGTGGGACACCAGGAATTATACGGTACACTTGACGGAACCTCAGGTATTATACGGTACACAAGGCGGGACCCCAGGTGTTATACAGTACAGTACACAAGGCGGGACCCCAGGTATTATATGGTACACTTGGAGTCACCCTAGGAATTATACAATACACATGTCCACTGTGGAGGCGCAGAGTCTCTGACAGCATTACAGAGACCCTGCGCCTCATGGTCCACAAGCATTTAACTCCCCCAGGGAATGCACATTGCAACGATCATATAATCTCCCTTGGCAACGAGTATGTACAGTAGGTAAGCAGAACTTCAGGCGACATTATGTATTTAAGTTGCACTCATGCGGGCATTATACTGTATGTTTAAGTGACGCTAGTAGGGGCATTATGTGTGCAAGGCAGGGCACTACAGGGGGGCATTATTGTTGCAAACAGCAGTAGTGGGGGCATTATTTGTGTAATGAGGTGGCACTACAGGGAGGGCATTCTACGTCTCACGTCACAAAACTAATTGGTACCCACATTTAGAACCAATACCCCAGTGGTAAAGCATATACTAAAAAGCTCACTGCCAAACTGGGAATCAAAATTGATACCAAATCACCAGCGCATAGCATATATACTACAAAGCTCACTGCAAGACTGGCACTAACATTTGGTCAAATATTATAAGCTACAGTATATTGTCCTACTCTTTTAAATTAAGCAAACAATAAAAGTTAAGTTTTATTTTCTATTCACACTATACATTTTTCAAGAGAGTTTTCTTTTTCTCTTTTTCTTCATATTTGCACAGTGGAGCACCACCAACACATAAAAATCATCCTCCCATCATTGGGGTTTAATATCAGATAGTTGGTACTAGGCTTCCTAGGCTGAATTCCACCACAGGGTGGGGAGACTTCTCTTGATCTTCCCCACCAGTGGTGGGTATAACCCAGTGCAGAGCCCAAGAACCATACCCCCCCTATCAGGGCATTATATGTGTAAGCGGCACTACTGGGACCATTATGTGTGTAAGCGGGCACCGCTGGTGGGCATTATAAGTGTACTGCAAGTACAGTAGTACCACAAGGAGCATCATGTGTAAATGGCACTAAATTCCATAAGGGGGTGCAAAATGTATACTTTAATTACAGTATGTTATTACGTGTACTGCACCTGTATAAGGTTGCCCTGAAGCATTACAGCATGTGGCATAATGTGTAATGGACATTAAGATGTGGCATAAAAGGGAATTAAGCATTACCGTGTGGCATAATGTCTACTAGGCATCACGGTGTGGGGCATAATGTGTAATGGCCATTACAGATTGGGGGGGCGTAATGTTTAAGGAGCATTACCAAAATTACTGTGTGTGGGGGGGGGGGGGGGGAAATCATAACGTTGCTCCGTGCACCATGTCACCTACAGTAGCTACTCCTCTGCATGGCGGGACCGCAGGTATTACTGTATACAATACTCACCATCTGTGCTGGGGCCTGAGTGCTCCGGCTCTGCCTGGGTGGGGGGGTGATGTTCTGCTGGTGTAACTGTAAAAAAGTAAAAATAAACACATTATAATACAGTGTTTAATACACACTACACATGGCGGCCCCCTAGGCATTATTATACGGTACACAAGGCAGCCCCCTAGGTATTATTATACGGTACACATGGTGGCCCCCTAGGTATTATACGGTACACATGACGGCCCCCTAACTATTATACGGTACACATGGCGGGACCCCAGGAATTATACGGTACACTTGGCAGGACCCAAGTATTCAATGGTATACACGGTGGGACACCAGGAATTATACGGTACACTTGAACCTCAAGTATTATACGGTACATGGCGGCCCCCTAGGTATTATACTAGTGATGGCTAACCTTAACACTTCAGCTGTTGTTGAACTACACATCCCACAATGCCCTGCATCAGTTTTACTATTTGGACATGCTAAAACTGATGCAGGGCATGCTGGGATGTATAGTTCAACAACAGCTGGATTGTTAAGGTTAGCCATCACTGTAATATACGGTACACAGGGCGCCCCCCTAGGTATTATACGGTACACATGGCGGGACCCCAGGTATTCGACGGTACACATGGCGGGACCCCAGAATTATAAAGGTACACATGGCAGGACACCAGGTATTACACAATACACATGGCATGATCCTAGGTATTATACGGTACACTTGGCGGGACCCCAGGTATCATACAGTACACTTGGCGGGATCTGGCATGCCATACTGTGTACTGTACCACATGAACAAATATATTGCTGTATATGTACAGTATGTGGCACTGGTTCTTTATCTGTCACAATACTGTAAATGTCTGCTAATCAGCAAGTGGTACTAGCAATGCTCCGTTGAGACATGCACTGTACTGTTTAGGATAAGTGACATCTGGTGGTCAGCAAGTAGTATTGTAGGTTAAAATTACAACATTGCGTTACGTTTATAATGGGACTTATAACGCTCTGTGAATTAAATCATGCAAACCTTCAGACAATCCATTTTAATTATTCCAGGCTGTGAGGCAACAAAACATCAGCATTTTTTTTGGCCACCGGCGTTCTGCATTGAAGAACCCTGTGCTGCGAGACCTGCTGCATTCAGCAGTAGAGGATGAGGGAGCAGTAGTCGGGTGGTAAAGGGGGGGGGGGATGAGGGGGGGCAATAGGGGGGCCAGGAGTGGCCCAGACTGGAAATCAGTCCCAGGCCCCAAAATTCCTAGTGGCAGCCCTGCCAGGCAGGCTGTCTTTGCATTCATATAAATCCTCAGGTTACAGATACTTAGGTGAGGGGGTTGGTTAATTACAGGGTCCATTGTTCAGCAGTGAGCTGGTTAAAAGCAAACGCATCGGGGCATAAATCTGCAAGGTATAATTGTCTCCCTGTCCATAATGCAGTGTGACTCCTTGGGGATCAGTGACCCTGTGTATTCTGTGCAGTCCCCCACAACAGCAGATTCCTAAGTACTTGGTGTGAGTTAGGTTCTGACATATTATTCCCTTTTTATTTTTATAAAAACACGGCAGGGTGACGCATAGAGAACTGGGTGCTACACCGTTTTTCTAATCAACGATGGTCGATGGCCATCCCTACTACAAAGAAGATGAACGCAGCACTATCAACACTATCCAATGGTTTACTGTACTTACGGAGACATGGCTCCTCCTCCTCTTCTTCCTCCTTGTCCTCAATTACAGTAATGAGGCATTGTGTAAAAGATACCAAGTATTGTAAAATAAACAAATGACAATAATACTGTAGGAAAATAGTGACTGTAACAATGATTACCAATGTCGGAGCTTCCTTCCACTTGCCCACCATGGTCCTCCGCCTCTGCCTCCTGGGTGGGGGTGCAGTGCTCTGCTAGTGTAACTGTAAAATAGACAAAATAAACACACAGTACTTACTGTAAATGGTTGGACCGCAGGTACTATACAGTACAGAAGGCGGGATCCCAGGTTTTTTACGGTACACTTGGAGTCACCCAAGGAAATAAACCATACACATGTCCACTGCAGAGGCGCAGAGTCTCTGACAGCATTACAGAGACCCTGTGCCTTCTGGTCCACGAGCATTTAACTCCCCCAGACAACGCACATTTAAGTCCCCCTGGCAACAACCATGTAATCTCCCCTGGCTATGAGAACGGAACATCTGTCCACAAGCATGTTACCCCCTATGGCAACAAGCATGTAATCCCCCTTGGCAACGAGCATGTACAGTTGAGAAGCGGAACTTCAGGGGGCATTATACTTTATGTGTAAGTGACGCTATTGGGAGCATTATGTGTGCAAGGCAGCGACACTACAGGGGAGCATTATATTTGCAAACAGCAGTAGTAGGGGCATTATATGTGTAAGCACCACTGCTGGAACCATTATGTGTGTTAGCGGGCACCTGCTGGGGGCATTATAAGTGTACTGCAATTATAGTAGCACCACAAGGAGCATCATGTATAAATGGCATTAAAATGCAATGGGCGGTATACTTTAATTATAGTACATTATTGCGTGTACTGCACCTGTATAACATTACCCTGAAGCATTACGGTGTGTGGCATAATGTGTAATGGGCATTAGGATGTGGCATAAAAAGGAATTAAGCATTACAGTGTGTAGCATGTGTAATGGACACTAGGGTGTGTGGCATAAAGTTATTGAAGCATTACCATGTGGCTAGGCATTACTATTACTACCATGTGGCTAGACATTACCATGTCTACTAGGCATTACGGTGTGGGGCATAATGTGTAATGGGCATTACAAATTGTGGGGCATAATGTGTAAGGAGGATTACTATAGAAAGGAAATATGACTGTGTGTGTGTGTGTGCTGGGGGGGATCATACCATTGATCCGGGCACCATGTCACCTACAGTCAGGGATGTGCAGTCAGGGGAGGCAGAGCCTCACCTGTCAAATAATGAAAATATACAAAGATGATATTTATAACACATATGCTGTGTTATTAATATCTTATTTGTATTTTTTTTTTAATTTATGGTGTAAGAGGCTGTGTGAGCTTTGGGAGGCAGCGGGAGTTGGGCCTCCAACTGACAGTTTAAAACTGTCAGCAGCAGGGGCGGGCTAAGTTGGGGGCACAAAAAGAGGCTAAAAAGGCAGAAGCATGGCCTGGAGCAGAGCCTACCCTGGACGCTCAGCATTGCCAGCGATAACTTGCAGTGCTGGGAGCGGAGGGCGCCCGGAAATCTGGTGCAAGACAGGCCCCGGGAAAAGCTGTATTGCCTGCAGTGGCGCGGAGAGGGGAAGGAGCGGGTACAGTTGCCCGACATCTCAGGGTGGTCCGGCTAACCTCCCTCCTCCTCCCACGGCCTCGACCCCGCTGGGTGACTCTGCTCTCTTCTTATGCTGTGGCCCTATCCACAGACCCCGCCGGAAGGGCTGCCTTCCTACCCTACTCCAGCTGCCGTGGCCAGCTCTCTTCATGATTGGCAGCGGTAACTCCAGAACCTGCCGGAAGGCCTGGCTCCCCTCCCTCTTTCCTTCCACCGCTGCCTGGGCTGGCTGCCTTCATGATGAGATCTGTGGCTGTATCCCCTCTTCCTGCTGCCAATGCCGCTGGAGCCCTGGTAGGCTTCAAAAGTAAGTAATGCTTCAGCCCTATGTCCCCCACTGTCACTCCCCCATCCCCCAATGTCACTCT
This sequence comes from Crinia signifera, assembly GCF_055691185.1. Taxonomy (NCBI): domain Eukaryota; kingdom Metazoa; phylum Chordata; class Amphibia; order Anura; family Myobatrachidae; genus Crinia; species Crinia signifera. The sequence continues at coordinate 13,789,071 of NC_139228.1, read as the reverse complement.
CCCTAAAAGCTCCTGCCTCACCTGACACTACCCTCACCGCACTTCAGTAGGCATAAGCTACTCCTCTGCATGGTGGGACCCCAGGTATTACTGTATACAATACTTACCATCTGTGCTGGGGCCTGGCTGCCCCTTCTCTGCCTGGGTGGGGGGGTGAAGTTCTGCTGGTGTAACTGTAAAAAAGTCAAAATAAACACGTTATTATACAGTGTTTAAAATACAGTACACATAGCAGGTCCCCAGGTATTATACAGTACACATGGCGGGACCCCAGGAATTATACGGTACACTTGGCGGCCCCCTAGGTATTATACGGTACACATGGCGGCCCCCTAGGTATTATACGGTACACATGGCGGCCCCCTAGGTATTATACGGTACACATGGCGGCCCCCTAGGTATTATACAGTACACATGGCGGCCCCCTAGGTATTATACGGTACACATGGCGGCCCCCTAGGTATTATACGGGACACATGGCGGCCCCCTAGGTATTATACAGTACACATGGCGGGACCCTAGGTAGTATACGGTAGACATGGCAGGACCCCAGGTATTATGCGGTACACTTGTCGGGACCCCAGGAATTATACGGTACACATGGCAGGACCCCAAGTATTATACGGTACACTTGGCGGGACCCTAGGTACACATGGCGAGACCACAGGTTTTATACGGTACACATGGAGGGACCTCAGGTATTATACGATACATTTGGCAAGATCCCATGTATATACGGTACACTTGGCCGGGGTATGGATCACTGGATAGACAGCAACTAGTTTTTCACTTTATTTGTCCCGAATTTTCGACACAGTCGACATGGACACAGAAACATAGCACCATGCCCTGTTGTATGGCTCGCTGCACTCGCCATGCTTCAGGCACGGTGCCTCGCTACGCTCGGTACACTATTTTATTCTCCCACCACGCACTAGTGGATGGTAGGGCATGAAATACCACCTGTCGGCACATAAAAAGCCCCATGTCAACCTTTTGAAGTTAGACCTTCCCCATATCCGAGTATCCTTTTTAGATGATTTTTTTGTCTTAGCTCTTGATTGTAAATTCCTCATCTCTCATGACTTCAGTTCTATCCCTTTCAGACATACAACCCAGCAATTACCCGGCATTTAGTGTGATGGGTCATTTTGCTGGGAGCAGTCTGGTTAAAAACAAAAGTGTGGGGGCATAAATCTGCAAGGTATAATTGTCTCCCTGTCCATAACCTGAGTGTGTGGCGATCAGCGAGAAGATGGGAAGTGACCCTGTGTATTCTGTGCAGTCCCCCACAACAGATTCCTACTTGGTGTGAGTTAGGTTTTGACATATTATTCTCTTTTTATTTTTATGACATTTCTATGTACTGTATTTCCTGTCTGTTTATAATCATACCTTGGCATATTTTATTTGAACTAAAAAATAATTAATTCTAGCGTATTCTCCGTGTCCTTAACAAAGCTATGCGCCGGTGAAGCCAAACGCTACATAAGTGAGATTTGCAATGGGTAAGCCCAGATACAGATAAGGGCAAGAGGTTATCGGATATCCATATTTTTATAAATGTTTATTTTACTTTTGCTGGTGGCAGTATTAGTTTATGAATTTTAGCATTCGCACATGCTGGAGAATCCATAAGTCTCTGGTGGCGATTCTCATATTGAGGTATCTGGAGAATCGGCCGACCAGGTCTGTGACACCAGTTCGTAAATCCTGAGCCCTCGACCCTGGTAAATTACTGGTTAGAAAGAAAACCGAGGGCTGATTAAGTAAGAGGTGACATAAACCACTGAAGGCATTCGAGCTGCCTGCACTTTAGGCTGTTTTGCTAGGGGTTATGACAAGATCAGTGTTGGCCAATTAGGGATCAAGGGAGGTGTTCCTCGAGCTAGGAGTAGTCAGGAAGTCAGGTGAACTGCCTCTCTATGATCGGAAATTCCCTACCCTCCCTCCCTAACTTTCTTTTCTTGGCGACTGTAAAGAACGGTCCTTCTTTAAATGAATATCGTATGAAGATAGTGGGGTGCACTCTCCCTAAATTGATAGGTCGCTAACCCATGCCCCTTGGACAGGGGATGGGCTGCACCATCCGCACGGGCGGGTCGCGAGGGGAGAGTTGGACACCAACGATGTATGAATGGTGTGTTGTGATCTTTCTTTTCTATGACGGTTCTTTAGGGCCGCCACCCTTTATAGTCAAGTTATAGCTGTCAATAACTAAATTTGACATCATATTTTGAAACGCCAGCACTTGTGTCTGTCTCGTTATTTTAGTGTTACGTTAGTTAAGGTTTTAGATAAGTTTATTAAAGTGTGGAGCATAAAGATTGCCGATGGTGAGTTTAGTGCTTCACCCGGTAATTTGGTTTTCTGTGTGAAAGGGGGTATCACAGAGTGGATCTCAGTGACTTTAGTATTTTTCTTTTAATGATTTTTATTGGATTTTCATAATGCAAAGTAGCGTACATTATATTGTTTTTATTAAGGCATGCACACATTCTAAATCACAGTACTTATACCATTTATAACCAAGCGCTTTTTTTTTTTCAAATATTTCCCATTTTCTTTAACTAAAGAGCAGCTACTCAGGTGCAAACTGCACTTTTTAAACACATAAAATTCAACTGTACTGTATATAATAAATTAGTACACGATACAGATGTAGAACCTCTCATTCAGCCTTCCTATGGTAAACCACAGCGCAAGGCAGCTCAAACATTTCACAGCTTGGCGATTGGCTATGGCGTTACCGGATGAGTGCAATACCAGTGATCATCCACTAGGATGTCACTTTTTGAAATCTTCTCTGGGCATGCATGGAATGTGCGCTGCACAGCTTTAGTGGAAGAAACCGTATTGATTGTGCGTGAAGTGACTACAGCATTAACAAGCTCTGCAGCACAGGAACTACTTTGCTACTACTGTACTGTTCAGTAAGCGACAGTACTGTACATACTGTAGACACTTTTAAATACAATTGCATTGAAGAGCATGTTTACAAATGGAAAAGGTTTTTAAGATCCAGAAACAGTTCACAGCGCTAATAAACTAAATAAAAAATCAAAAATAAAATATAAAAATAAAAAACTCGTGAAAAATTAAGTGGACAAAATCAATGTGCACAAATGTAAGATCAAAGGTACTTCCCTTTCATATGTTTCAATGGGAGGGAGGTAAAGGTATCGGTCCTTTGAAGAAATTCTTTTAAAGTGTTAGATCCGTGTGTTTTCTTATTTTTCTCAAAAAAAGCATGAAATGAAGAAAATGTACATTGTGTAAACAAATGAAATTCAACACAATTAAAGCATGAATAATAAAGTTCAAAATGTTGGCAGAGGAATTGGTTTTCTCCTGATTTCTAGATTTTGTCACGAAGTTTACTTCAGGGGCGTACCTCTACTCACTTAAATATTATATATTATAATCCCATAAAGGTATCTTTTCCAAAAAACACAATTTTCTGTCAAAAGTGATGAATAAGCGTACCCCCACTCACTGGTTACTCGGTGGGTTAAATCTCATCAGGGTATCTTTTGTGGGGGTTATCCCAAAACTTTATATATCAGATGAATGAGTGTATGTTTGGCGTACCCCCACTCACATCCAAGATGGTGGACAAAAGCACATCAAGGTATCTTTTATATAAATTCAGGATGGAAATCTTAAAGAAGATGGCGTACCACACTCACGGTGTTTTAGACTGGAGCCAGACGCATCAAGGTTTCTTTGTAGTTTCAAAAAGGGGATCTTTATTTCCACAGAGAATCTCTCAATGTGGGTGTTGGTTAACCCACCGAGTAACCAGTGAGTGGGGGTACGCTTATTCATCACTTTTGACAGAAAATTGTGTTTTTTGGAAAAGATACCTTTATGGGATTATAATATATAATATTTAAGTGAGTAGAGGTACGCCCCTGAAGTAAACTTCGTGACAAAATCTAGAAATCAGGAGAAAACCAATTCCTCTGCCAACATTTTGAACTTTATTATTCATGCTTTAATTGTGTTGAATTTCATTTGTTTACACAATGTACATTTTCTTCATTTCATGCTTTTTTTGAGAAAAATAAGAAAACACACGGATCTAACACTTTAAAAGAATTTCTTCAAAGGACCGATACCTTTACCTCCCTCCCATTGAAACATATGAAAGGGAAGTACCTTAGATCTTACATTTGTGCACATTGATTTTGTCCACTTAATTTTTCACGAGTTTTTTATTTTTATTTTTATATTTTATTTTTGATTTTTTATTTAGTTTATTAGCGCTGTGAACTGTTTCTGGATCTTAAAAACCTTTTCCATTTGTAAACAACCTCAGGACCTTTTGGTGTAGGTCCTATCAAGTTCCAGAGACTATTTATAGCTGCTTTTAGCGCAAAACTTCAGACACGCACAAAATTTGTTTTGCATTGAAGAGCATATCATTACACTATTTTATAACTTGCTATGGAGTGGGAAATGCTGAGCGAACAATTACAGTAATACAGTACTTCGCCAAGAATATGGCACGAGTGCATGTGAGGTCAGTATATTTATCACACAAAATATCCTGCTTCCCTATAAAGCTTTCCGTTCATCTGCACGGGCACAGACGCTAATGCTAGGATGCATCCGAGTGGAAGCTCTGGCCGCTCTTCGTAGGTTAGGGAATAAGCGCTCTGCTCTGCATGTTGTAGGCCTGAGTTCGATTCATAAAAGGGCTTTGTTTCATTTTATCACAAGCAACTTTTCGCGTTTTGGGTCTTGAGTTCTGATTACCTTCAGGTTTTGGGTTCTAATGGGTTTTGCCAAAACACACCCTAAACGTTTTCGGTTTTGGGTTCTGATTTTTTTTTTTTAAAGCATAAAAACTGCTAAAATTGCAGAATTATTGTGTTTTGCTCCTACATTCATTTCCACTCATTTCCAGTCTATTCTGAACAGCTCACTTTATGGTTTTTAGGGCAAAACGTTGCACCGAGGTAGCTGGATAACTATGCTAAGCCACATAAGTGTGCGGCACAAACACGTGGCTCATCTAGGAGTGGCACTGCAGTGGCATGACAGGATGGCAGTTTGAAAAACTAGGCCCCAAAAAGACCACTATCTGGCTTGATCGTGTTTACCACCAGCCGAGGATCAGTGGGCGGTTGGTGCAGCACTGAGTTGGTCTGCGAGTCTGCTGAGCTGTGTATCTGTTTTTATCAGTTTAATATCTAATAAGACCACTATCTGGCTTGATTGTGTTGTTTACCACCAGCTGAGGAGCAGTGGGCGATTCGGCAGCCTTCTGCAGGCAGTGGCAGAAACGCTCCCGTCACTTAGGCTGTCTTCTGGCGGCATCTGGTTGTGTGATGCAGGGTGAGAGCGGCAGCGGCGGACTCCCGGGCTAATATAGGGAATATCCTCATCTGCACTACAGTGTCTATGAATGTGACACAGTCATGTATGTGTTATCTGGGCTTAAGGTACAGTGCATTACACTATTGTATATTCTTTTGTTTTTTCCACATATTCAAACGTCTGAATTGGAGAGAAAGTTGGAAATCAAGTGGATCAGTATTTTGTTGGGACATTACTTTCAGCGCAAGTGAGACTATTCCTTTTTGTACTAACTGCATCCGAGAAACTTTTCTTCTTTAACAAGGAAGTTTCAAAAGTCAGGCCATCAAATTGAGACGAGCTAGGTCCTGGTGAAGAAAAGGTCCTAGCTTGAGTAGTTCTGGTCAAAAAGGGAGAGACCATGACGCTATCGACAACCTTAGTATGTCGGAATACCAAGACCTCCTGGGCCAATCTGGAGCTATCAGGTTGACCCTTGACTCCTGCGTCCTCACTCTTTTAATTACCCGAGTAATCATGGGAAATGGTGGAAAGACATATGCAAGGCTGAAACACCACGGAACCATCATGGCATCCACAGCCCATGCTGTCGGATCCCTGGTTCTCGAACAGAACTTGTTTACCTGACAATCGTGTCTGGACGTCATCAATCCAGCTCTGGGAGCCCCCAAAGGGATACAGTGTCCTGGAACACTTCCAGATATAACGCCCATTCCCCTTCCAGCAGATCTGCTCTGCTGAGGAAGTCCGCGTCCACATTCAGAATTCCCGGAATGAAAACCGCCAATAAGCAGGAATATTTGATTCCGTTTACGGAAATATCCGAGAGACTTCTAGCATCGCCATCCTGCTGCGAGTGTCCCCCTAATGATTGAGATATGCCACAGTCATGGTATTGACTGACTGAATTCGAATGGGAGACCCCTTCAGAAACTCCTCTGCCTGCAGAAGTGTCAGTATATTGATCAGCAAAGTTGTCTCCGAGCTGGACCACAGACCCTGTATACTTAGATTCAGGGTCACTGCTCCCCCAGCTCCTGAGACTGGCATCGGTTGTGACCACCAACCAATCCCATGACCGAAGGGAGTGACCCAATTCCCTGACCAACTGGAGAGGATGTTCGCTTGGAAGGGCCTCGAATGAAGCCTTGCATACTGTATGGTCTTGAAGGTTGCCACCATCTTGCCCAGCAACTTCAAACACTGCCATAACGAAGGATTAGGAGACTGGAGAATTGCAAGCACCAACAGACGGATGTCTCTGGCCTTTGCTTCCAGGAGGAAAACACGATGTTGGTGTGTATCCAGAACCACTCCCAAAAACTTCAGTCTCTGGGTGGGAATCAGAGGAGACTTCGGGATATTTAATATCCACCCATGGTCTTGTAAGAACAGAGTTGCAACCGACCGATGTTCCTTGGAAGGATGAAGGTGCAGTGACGCACTTAGGCCCTCCCCCCTGCTGATAGACTTGGGGAAAGATCAAGCCCTGCAGAATAGTAGTTATCTGCCTTCTCATTAGAGGGGTAATAAAGCCATTCCAGGACTATGTTTATAGCAGTGTTACTGAGCACTTAGGGAGGCGCCCAGCTTAAGACAAGCCACTTATTAAAACAACCTATTCCAGTGACAGTGACAGGCTAAAGAGAGCAAATTTGCAGCCCACTGCCACAGTTTTTGCACGTAGCTGAAAGGGAGACAGGCTGCATATAGCAATGCTACGGTTGATTATCCATAGAATATACGACCATAGAAATAGACTTTGCTACAGTCACAGTACAGTTAACCCAGTGCAGTTAACCTCACTGATGCAGGAGTTAGAGGGCGGTATTCAATGAGACTGATTCGCCAGGTTTTTATGGAGATTTTGTGCTGTAAGGTGAATTTTTGACTAAAACAGTGAATCCTTCTATTCAATGACCAGATGGCGAATACATTTCAAGGTTTTTTTTCGCCATGATTCACCGAGTAGCAATCGCTATCTTTTTATGGTGAAGTGGAATGTGAACTATTAAAATAAAGTGTTTTGTTTTTTACATTTGGTGTCAAAAAATCAGGAATTTTATTCTGAGGAGGGGCATGCTATTTTTATTCATGTGCTGTAAGCACATGAATATATATTTAATTTTTTTTTTTTAAACAGACCAGCCAGCAGGGGGCTGGGAGCCAAGCCGCTCATTAGATATTCATATATTCACTGCACCCGATCATTACATATGCATGATCGGGTGTAGTGAATATCCCCGTCCCCTGCTGGCACCTCCAGGGGGCAGCCTGTGCTGCCTGGCTCCCGGGGAGCCCACCTCCCCCCCACAAACGTTCTGGGGCAGGCAGGGAGACTTCCATCTCCCTGCCTGCCACCGTCCTCAGGCTCCCTGCGGCATCGCCGCAGGAGTTAAAATTCGCCGGTCAGGGGCAGCGAGCCCCTGACTCGTTGAATACTGGAGCCGGCGAGGCTCCGGAACGCGGCGAGCAAAGGCGAATGTGCAGCGAATCCTAAACAGAGATTCGCTGCACACCGCCAAAATGCTCATTGAATACCGCCCAGAGTGTGAATCTGCAAGATTGTCCTATTTGATGTAAAAAGATGTGAACGAATGCTGTCGCAGGGAGTATCGAAAGAGGAACACAGATAGAGGCTGTTATTGAACTGGTGATCCGTCCTGTGAAAGATAACGGGTTGCTGTTATTACACGGGATACTTGCCTGACAGGAGCGGTTGCATATCCTCAGGAACGGTGATTTCAGTTACTGCAAATACAAGCCAGACAGGATAAAGCAAAGCATTTTACAAATTGTTGGGATACAAATAGAAAGGGAAAGGATACATTGTTCTTCAGTTGTAATCAGCAAGGACTAGTGACTTATTACACTCCGGATTACAGGACTATACATTGTAGCAAAAGTATTGCCACTTCAGAGAGAAATTCGTTAAGGATCCCAGAGCATAGTGTGTAATTAATACTTTGTTATTTAACCCCTTCCCGACATTTGACGTATATATACGTCATGGCCGGGATGTACTTCCCGACACATGACGTATATATACGTCATGACTTTAAAGTGCCACCGCGTCCAGAGACGCGGTGACAGCAGACATCCTCCCTCATTGCCCAACAGCCAAAAACAGCGTTAAAATGTGTGATGTGTAAAAATTAGACGCTGCTGCCCCCTAGTGTCCAAAAAAAATAAAGGAGGTTAAAATAATGATTTTTTAATAAAGTATAGATATGGTCTTTTTAGTTATTAACTATTTTGAGTGGTATGATTATTTGTCTCACAAGCAGAAAATGTAACATTTTGCAAATAGCAAAATGTTCCATTTTTTTACGACATTTTGGTATTTTTCACAAAAAAAAAAAAATTGTATCGACCAAAATTTACCACTAATTTAAAGTACAATGTGTCACGGGAAAACAATCTAAAAATCACTGGGATAAGTAAAAGCAAAAAAAAGTTATCCCCACTTAAGTGATACATGTCAGATTTGAAAAAAAGGCCTCTGTCTGGAAGGCAAAAACATGCTGCGTCGGGAAGGGGTTAATGGACTTTTCTACAAGACTTATACAAAGTAGCAGCAGAACTAAACTATAAAGCCAGTTAACAGGAGACCCAGAACCCTGGGAGGACAGTGTACCGTAACTGTATAAAGCTGGTTGTATTATACTATTTATGGGTGTTGAAGGTAACTACTGAGTCATTAATACTGAATTTTCAAGATAAGTGAATATGTAATGTATTGTCACATAACCCAAATTGTAATTATTCCGCTGCATAGTTTGTGACAGCTCGAATGCTTTAAATGTTGCATATTTATGATTAATTACCTAGTATAAAATAAACTACTTATACTTACCGCAATTGTGGTAAAAGACAGAAGAAGAACCTGTAAAAAAAGAAAGGTAGTGAAACATTAGAAAATAATTCCAAGTATCGTATATACTCGAGTATAAGTCGACCCGAATATAAGCCGATGCACCTAATTTTACAACAAAAAACTGGGAAAACTTATTGACTCAAGTGGGACCCTCACTCGAATATAAGCCGAGGGGGGCTTTTTCAGCATAAAAAATGTTCTGAAAAAGTAGGCTTATACTCGAGTATATATGGTATATTACATATCATTGGATTTTTGTTTTGTTTTCATTATGCACTGTGCACTGGAGGAGGGAAAGGGGGATTCTCCTCCCTGGCCAGGTTCCAGGGCTTCTGCCAAGTGGGAGGTGGCTGCAGAGGAAGGCTCTGGTGGCAGCTTGGCCAGTGTGGTGCCTCCGGCCATGGGAGCCCCAGCGGCAGTTGATGGAGCACCCCGGGGAGCGGAGAGTCTGTCTGGGGATGCAGCCCTGGAGGGGAGGAGGAGAGGCGGGGGAGGCGGTGATGTGCTGCTGTAGCTGCCTCACTGCTGGGGGAGCAGCAGGTGGTGCCGTCACCTTCCCCAGAGATCTGTGCACCGGAGGAGGGAAAGGGGGGATTCTCCTCCTCAGGCAAGGTCCAGGGCTTCTGCCATGTCGGAGGTGGCTGCAGAGGCAGGCTCTGGTAGCAGCTCAGCCAGTACGGTGTCTCCGGCCATGGTAGACCCAGCAGCAGTTGGTGGATCACCCCAGAGAGCAGAGAGTCCGTTTGGGAGAGGCGCAGTGTTGGCAGCACACTCAGAATTGCTGCGAAGAAAGGGCAGCTTTGCTCCCCGTGTCAAGAAGCTGGGAGTGTACTCAGCATGTAAGGTAATGGGGCTGTGAGTGTGTGTCACTGTAATGTGTGTAGTGACAGCAGGGCACAATCACGCCCACACTGATACAGCATGACTAGCGGCAGCCAGCACGGCAAGCTGCAGGGAAGGGAGGCAGCATGAGTGGGGAGGGGTGATTGCGCCCCCCAATCTGTCACTATGACACCACCCAGTGTTATACACACAGTCACAGAGTGACCGATCTGGGCAAATATATCTATAGATTTTTTTTTACAGTTATCGAATCAACTTTCAAATCAAATTGAATCCACTTTATTGGCCATGCGCACACTAGGAATTTTTTTGCGGATTACAGTGCAGCATCAAGCAGGGATGGGGGGGGGGGGGGGAGAGGACATTGCATGCATTACATTAGAATATTACATTAAAACATTACATGCAGGGAACACATGCCTGCTGAGCAGCCATCAGCGGCACCACTGGTCGTTGCAGCAGCCGGTAGGTGACAATATAAGCAGGGACGGTACAGTTTATCACATAGGGAACACATACCCGCCGAGCTGCACAGCGCCTAGGCAGCCATCAGAGGCGCCACTGATCGCTGCAGCAGCCAGGCAGGAACATTAGAGCAAAGACACAGGGTTACATAGCTGAGTGCACAGTTCCTTAGCAACCATTTACCTTGTCCACAGTTACAGTAATGAGGCGTTCTGTGTGTTAAAGACACCAAGTATTGTAAAATAAGCAAATGACAATAATTCTGTAGGAAAATAGTGACTGTAACAATGATTACCAATGTCGGAGCTTCCCTCCACTTGCCCACAATGGTCCTCCGCCTCTGCCTCCTGGGTGGGGGTGGGGTGCTCTGCTGGTGTAACTATAAAACAGACAAAATAAACATACAGTACTGTAAATGGTTGGATCGCAGGTACTATACAGTACACAAGGCGGGACCCCCAGGTGTTATACAGTACAGTAGAGTGGCTGTGGTATAGGGTTCTGACAGTCGGGATCCCGACTGGCTGGACTCAGACAGCGTGGTGAGTGCAACAAAGCCCCTTGCGGGCTAGCTGTGCTCGCCATGCTGCGGGCACGGTGGCTCCCTATGCTCGCCACCTATTCTATTCTCCCTCTATAGGGGTCGTGGACCCCAACGATGGAGTATAGCGGGTGGCTGTCGGGCAACCATCTGTCGGAGTTTTGACAGTCGGGATCCCGACTGCCGGGACCGCGTCCGGCACCCCAGTACAGTACACAAGGAGGGACCCCAGGTATATGGTAAACAACGCACATTTAAGTCCCCCTTGGCAACAACCATGTAATCTCCCTTGGCTACGAGAATGGAACCCCTGTCCACAAGGATATAACCCCCTATGACAACGAGCATGTGCAGTAGGTAAGCGGATGGGGGAATTGTGAAGAGACACAGGCTCATTTGCAAGCGCTGGCAAGGTGCCCACGACATACAGTACCCACACAGCACACCAGACAATTAGACTGCAGACACCCTTTTGGTGTAACGGTAATTGTGAGACTTCGATCATTTCCCTTTGTTTTTGCAATTTCACTTGTATTTTACTGGCATTGTGACCAATAAAGAGTTTTTTTGCACTAAGACATTATTGTCCTTCACCCATTGTAGTCTATAGATGCTGATAGTGTCATCCTGTCACACACACGTCCATCAAGCACAGGTCTCCATTATTCCATTTATTATTCTACCTCTAAGAGGGTGGCTTCCCTCTTTTTGGAGCCTAGCTGCTGCAACCGTATACCACTAAGTGAGCGCCCACCCCCTCCTCCTCATATCATCATATGTAATGCGGTTGCTGTTAGCGACAGGGGGTCAGGTTAAGGACACTCAGATCTGTAGCACAGATAGTGTGCATAGCAGTTAACTACAGTGTTGAGGGAGTCCCATAAGTCAATTGAAGTAAGAGGAATGGCGCTTATCCAGGCTGTTGTACAGGTGTAACCCTACATGGCCATACGGGTCGCGCGACAGGTGAGGGTGCTGTGCAGATGGTAGTTGCTCCTAAAATGGTAGGGGGCGTGGTTCTGTACCCCCAAGGTAGGGACAGGCATGTCTCAGGTGGTAGGGGGCATGGGCATGTACCCCCTATGTGGGGACGGCACGTCCCAGGTGGTACAACATAGGAGGAGACTTTACAAACCGCTTCCCTTTCCTCACCCTGCGATTGGTTTTGGTTGGGATTTATGTGATTAATAAATAAATCTGTGATTGATTTAAATTGTCCAAAGCTACGTGATCTCGTCTCAGTTATTTGGTTGGACAACAAGTCGGGGTGCCGGTAATTTGGCCTCTCCATCCTTAGCGTGATTTACAGTATATCCAGGCATTAAAAAAGGAAATGATGATGCTACTGTATGTAATAAATCTGTACATTATACCTTTTCTCATTTTTTTCGAAACCAGGACCGCAATGATGGTGATGAAGATGATGAGCCCTGCCACCAGCACCAGCGAGATGATCACATTATTGAAAATTTTATGGCCAACATTATCTGTAGTTAGTGAAGTACAGAGAGAGAGAGAGAGAGAGAGAGAGAGAGAGAGAGAGAGAGAGAGAGAGATATTAATGAATATTATAAAATGTATATTAAGATCCATACCTAGTTCTTCGTGGCTGTACACAGAATATTGGTGAAAAGCATAAGCACCACTCTGAATAAGCCCCACTTACCATCATCCAATGGTAGGAGCTTAAACTTTAAACTCTATGTATTTCAACCCATATTTTTAATGCAGATGTGACTACAATTTTCACCGTCCTGATGAAGAGTTGGGAGCACTCTGATAGTGCAGTACTACCACACTGCTTTCTGGTCAGAAGCTTATTCTTATTACTGTATGATGCAGAGGTTTCAAATCAATAATGAATGAGCAGACACAAGTTATATATACTGGAGTGTAAATACTTAACACCATACTTGCCTACCTGACCCTCTCCATGAGGGAGAAAATGCTCTGTTCCTGGACTTCCCTGGTAATGTAGGATTGCCATCACCTGTGGTGACACCTTTCTTATCCATTACCTAGATCCCCACAGGTGATGGCAATCAGACATTACCAGGGAAGTCCAGGAACAGAGCATTTTTTTCCTCATGGAGAGGGTCATATAGGCAAATGTGCTTAACACATACTTACCTACTTTGTAAATCTCTTCTCTGGAAGAATCGGGAGGAGACAACTGCAGGGCACTTTGGGGGGAGGGGCCAAAGAGTGTCTTTACTAACAACATAGGGAAAAAACCTGCTGTTTGTGGGGTCTGCTGTGAAGAGGTGGATCCAAATCATGTGCAAAGTCATTTAGCCCTGCTGCTTCCTTGCTGGTGATTCACTAGGAAGCTGGCACGATATGGGAGAGCTTTCTACCCTTCTGGGGCTGTCGGGGACTACCCCAAAAAACTGGGAACCTCCTGCAGTTTTGGGGAGGGTAGGTAGGTATGCTTCATGGTCCAATTTTTGTTTAAATATTTTGCTTTATTTTCACTTTCTGGATTACCTTTCTAGCTGGACGGTAGATGATTGTCAGATGTTGAATTTATTTGATGAACTTAATACTCTACATTCTATGAACTGATTATTCTTTTTATTTTTATTTTATGTTTGGATGGCTTTGATATCGCCATAAACAGAAAATAAATGGATTATAAATTAACATACTGGTAGGGGGCATCATTCATTGGTTCCTAGAGAAAATGATAAACATTTGTAAAACCTTCGACATTACAGTCAAAATTTTATGGATATCCATGATTGAGGCCAGATGGTTAAATCAAATTGACTGCACTACAGATGGAGCGCCTCTCAGCCAGCGCTGGGACTTGCCAGAATGCCGCCGCTGGTGAGCCGGCACTCTGTGGCGTAAGTATGGTGTTACAGCCCCAGCTGTGGCTTGGGGGAGCCAGTGGTCTCGGGGCGCACTGAAAAATACCTGCTGTCCTATACGATTACACAGTTTGCTGTCACTCAGTAGTAGTGGGCGGCAGGTGGCTGTGTACTGTAGCTGCATACTGTAGGTGACAGCCTGTCCCCCCTCCCCAGTCTCCTTGCCTCCTCTGCTCCTGGGGGCGGCCAGTGTCATTACCCGCACACACTTTTGCTAGTATCCCCGGTCAGTCCTTGGAAGCTGAGGCTGGTGACGGAAGGCTACTGTATGTCAGCGGATGGGATGTCCTCCCTGTTACGCCGCATGGGCGCACGTCACTCCTGGGGAGCTGCAGCACTACACATGGCGCCACCCAGGTAACCAGTCTGCACCATTGTCATAATTTACTAGAAGGGGGGTGCCACAATTTTTTGGGCTAGGGAGGGGGGAGCTAAATTTATAGTTATGCCACTGCTGGCGCTCTGACTGGGACGCACGCGTGTCCCAGTTGCCGGGCAGCAGGGGGCGCAAACCCTGCCCATCTAAACTTCAGGGAGACGTGAAGGGTTAAGGGGGGAGCGGTGAGTTGAGATCGGGCAGCGGGGACCGGTGCTGAAGTGGTGGGGACCGGCTGGGAGCTCCATAGTAAGGAGGCACGCACGTTCCCCTCCGGCGGCTGGCGAATCTACCGCCAGCCCCTGCAAGAATGACAGGTTCTACATCTGTATATCACCTGTGTTCAAGCATGGATATCCTATTATAAAACCAGGACTCTAGTGGTGGAGTTGTGGAAACTATCGGTAAGGGTATCCTGGGCCACCAGTTCCAACTGGGCTATATGATGTGTAGTGGAAGATACAGCTTAGCCTCCTGTCCAGTGATTGGCCAGTGATGATGTCCTACCTGTTGCATGAGTATTGCGTTCCGTCAGGTTTCCAACATTATCATTAGCCAACAAATCTGAAATCAAAAACAGATTGTTATAATTTCTGTAGGGTCATTAAGTCCTTATTAATCCAAAACCAAGTACACATACAGTATATGATAAATACAATATGAGCAAGTAAGAAGAGAAACATTTTTCAGCATAACATGACCATTACGGCAGTAACATCCATTATCAAGATACGTTACATATGGATGATTAACAGTCAAGATATTGGCAGCTAGAATGCAAACACTGGCATCCTGACGGGACCCGCCTTTCTTACAGCCTTTCTCTCAGTCTAACCCTAATATCAACTGCACATTGACCCTTACCCTCCCCAATAGCATCTAACCGTTACCCCCTGAAAATCCATTGATGTCCTACCTCTTGCATGAGTATTGCGTTCCGTCAGGTTTCCAACATTATCATTAGCCAACAAATCTGAAATCAACAACAGATTGTTATAGTTTCTGTAGGGTCATTAAGTCCTTATTAATCCAAAACCAAGTACACATACAGTATATGATAAATACAATATGAGCAAGTAAGAAGAGAAACATTTTTCAGCATAACATGACCATTACGGCAGTAACATCCTTTATCAAGATAAGGTATATATGGATGATTAACAGTCAAGATATTGGCAGCTAGAATGCAAACACTGGCATCCTGACGGGACCCGCCTTTCTTACAGCCTAACCCTAATATCAACTGCACATTGACCCTTACCCTCCCCAATAGCATCTAACCGTTACCCCCTGAAAATCCATTGACTAAACCTAACACCCCCACCCCGACACAGCCTAACCCTAATCTCCTCCCCCTGACCCTAACCCTCCCAACTATTGGCTAACTGTTACCCAAATACCCCACCTCCTAAATCTAATTCCCCCATAGCCAAAACCCTAATTCCCCATGTGCTGGACTGGCAAACTATAACCCTCCAGCTGTTGGAAAACTACAACTCCCATCATACCTTGCCACAGTTTTGCTATTTGGAAATGCTCAAACTATGGCAAGGCATGCTGGGATTTGTAGTTTCACAACAGCTGGAGGGCCATAGTTTGGACATGCCTGGCATAATTGAAACCTAACTGCAGCATTATTCCGGCGTTCTACCAAAGTGAAACAGAAGGACAAAAACAACCACAACTCTGACAACCAAAGGACTACTTTGAGTGACTTCACTTTATCCTTACAAGCAACATACAACCCCTGGTTGCTTAATCTGATATTCAGTCATTATAACACCTTGTTTGACATCTGCAACAACTTTCCCCATCACCATCAATACCTGTATTTGTACTGTCAGTTTTGAAAATGCCCAGCTGTACATGGCGTGTGTACATGTGGTAGGGCAGGGGTAGCCAAAAGGTTGATCACGATCACAGAGTTCCCGCTGGTAGATCGCAATCATGTTCACACATAGCTGCTGAAGCCTCTGACACAGAACAGAGGTTTCAGTGTTCCCAGGAATGCAGAGCGCGGGTGCACGTGCGACGTCAACCGTGCACTGCAGGTGAGAAGCAGGAAGCCCATGTTTGAGTAGACTGGAAGGCTCAGCGGGGGTGGGACAGAGCTGGGAGCGCAGCGCACAGTGGCAGCAGGGACTGGAGGCTCATCAGCGGCGGGACTTGGGAGCGCAGAACACAGTGGCAGCAGAAAAGCTGCACCCAAATGGCGGCATTACAGTTTACTTAAGTGCGCTGCATGTGGGGTGGGGGGGGGGGTTATAAACTGTGTTATGCGGTGGGAGGGGGAGGGGCTCTGTTTACAAATGTTCATCCCAGTTGCTGCCTGTGTGGCATTACTGTAGTGTGAAGTTTGTCTCATTCCGTGTTGCATAATGTGTAAGGAACGTATTGCATTTGGAGGGTAAAATTTACACAGGGTTAGATGCCAGTAGATCCCCGGTAAGTAAGTGTACAAAAAGTAGTTCCCGGACTGTAAAAGTCCAGCCACCCCTGTGGTAGATTGTAAGTCCCACTGGGGCAGGGACTGATGTGACTATTCAACTATTCTCTGTACAGCGCTGCGGAATATGCGTGCGCTCAGTGGCGTAGCTAGAAATTTTTCTCCCCCCTGCCAAAAAAAAAACCAGTGCCCCAAGAAGGGGCGAGGCGATGGACAACATGAACCGCCGGCTGAGCTGACAGACGAACCAGGCAGCAGTGAGCGCTGAGCTGGTCCCGCTCCGTGCATATATAATGAGCAGGGACCCAGTGCAGTGCATAATCATTACATATGCACTGGGCGGGGACTCGCTCATTCAATATGCACTGCACTGCTCATTAGATATGTACAGGGCGGGACCAGCTCAGCGCTCACTGCTGCCTGGGTCGCCTGTCAGTTCAGCCAGCGGCGCCCACCACAGACCACATATGGCTGATGACAATACTACAGAATTGAAACTGTCTGTCATTAAAAGTTGTGTTTGCAGTAGTGGAGTGCCGTGACTATATGGTATTGTATGTATTTGTTGCACGGGCACCCATTCAAGTTACCTACTAAAGAGGCTGTGCCGGACACTGTTGGATATATATATATATATATATATATATATACCTAATGATGCAGAGAACCACATCCTCCCCAAACCAGTCATCTGCATGTCCTCCAGCAAGAAGCACCTACAAGGCACACATGACCTAGCTTCCGTTACAGATAACTGCAGCTGCTGAGCTTTGCAATACTCATGTTCCTTCACTCGTCAAATGTTAGAACTTAGCCTAACTCCCACCAGGTTTCCCAAGCATGCAAGGCCGGTAGCAGTGCAACACTAGTGCGGTACACCACAGTTACAGGGAACGTAGCAGCTAAAGATGGAGCCTGGAGAGGCATAGGTGGGCGGGTCAGTGGTGGACCGAGGTCCGAACGGCAGGAAGGTCAGGGGGCAGGCAGGTATGTCTGACCCCCTTTCACACCTAGGGCTCCGGCCAGCCAGTCAGGGGGAGCTGAGCCAGGAGGGGGTTAAATGGCCGAGTCGGCGGGGGAGGCTGCATTCAGCTGAAGCAGAGATGGTAATACAGCAGGTCCTGTCCACGACACAGAGCTATAAGACAATTGAGCATTGGCTGAGCAGCATGTTCGCTTACACAGCTTGATATACTGAGGCTTACCCCGAGGCATGGCTAGGGTTATCAAGGTATACAGATATTATTTACACTGCATACAAGGAGCTGAGGGGAATGGTATGGCGTAAATACGACAAGGATTTTAGGGCAAAGGCTGCGGGCGGAAAGCCCATAGACTTCGGTTCTAGGGACGTTGACTTATGGCTTAATGCGCAGGTGGCAGGGTTAGCAGAGAAGGCAGCAGCGCCGCAGAAATTAGGCCACAGGGAGGCCTAGCACGCAGGAGCAGGATCTTAAATGCTGGGCATTAAACGATATGCGCTGCACCCGCACTCAGTGCAAGTTCAAGCTAACCACGCAGCCAAGGAGTGTACAGACAAGGGGGTAACTACAGGAAGAAGGTACCCGCATCGGCAGGAGGTGACAATAGCAGTTAGCCCTGTCAATGTCGACAGGATACTGGCGTGGCTAGCCAGATATCCCAGAGGGCAAGAAGCCGAAGTGCTACGGGTAGAGTTGAGGGAGGGTTGAGGTATACCAATCACCAGGGGGTTGCGTCCACAGGCAGTTCGAGTAACCTAAAGTCCATCACGGAACAGCCAGGGGTGGTGCGCTGGAAAATGAGCAAGTAACTTGTATTGGGCAGGAGGGCAGGGCCATTCCTGGCCCGCCAGTTCCAGGGCTGATTATATCACCTTTGGGGTCCCAAAGAAGGCAGCTTGGAAGCCTCCAACACCAGTCATATCCTGAGGAGGGGTCGGTAAATGACGCACTAGACAGGGAGTAATGTTCAGTGAAGTAGCAGTCCTTTGACTCGGCAGACAGGGTGCATGGGCACAGGGCGGGGGAGCGCTGAGGGCGAAGTTAGGCATTGAATCAGCTTTTACGTTGCTCTCCCCGCATCCGGAAAGCTTTAGCCTTACGGGTCTGAGCTTTGATGGCAAATAGGGAAGGGCATTGGGGAAAAGAAAATGACATTGGGGCACCCGCAGTCTTTATTGGGAAGCCTCAATTTCACATGCTGGGTGATCCCCAGGGTCAGGATACTTAAGAGGTGGCGGGAGCAAGCTACCGCCAGGGTAGCAAAGAGACACCACTTTGTTCGCATCACTAGGGAGCTCAGGGAAGACCTGATGTGGTATGTGATGCATATATTTACGGATGCCGCAAGGGCCACAGGCTTAGGGGCATACGGACAAGGAGATTGGTGGGCGCAGGTGTGGCCACCCACATGGGTAACCAGCAATGCGGTGCTGTTAGAAGTGCATGGATCCAAGGCGGATTAGGAGGGCAATAGGCAGGTGGAAGTCAGATCGTTACAAACTATATGTAAGTCCGGTGACCAGCAGTGCAGCAGGGGCGACGGGGGTGCATCCATCAGAGGTCGGTATAGTCCTGTTCAACAATGCGCAGCATGAGGCGCGGGAGGTTTGAGCTAAGGGCGGCCTCAGTGGTGGGAAGAAGCAGTGTGCAAGTCATTGGGACAGGAGGAGCGAGCTGAGGTTTGCAGATTCACCCTCGGTTGGGCTCTAGCTGTCGACGGTGGGCCGGCCGGCTGCGCGCCAGGCAGGGGGTGGCTCACAGGTAAAGGGGGAGTAGCCGTGGGCCTACAGCATAGGCAGGGGGCACGCCCCACATCAGAGGCCATTGAAGGTCATTGACAGGTTGCTTGGTTTGACCACCGTTCTCTGTCCCTACCCTGCAAAATGTAAGTAGGAGGTTCTAAATAAACTGTGGCCAATGATTCAATCCCAGGTACTGTCTCTGTGCATGATTTTGGTTGGGGTTGGGAGTGAGGTTACGCGGGGGACACAGCACACAGCCCTCGCCCACTTATGTACAGTGCTGTGATGTCATCCCAAAAACCTGGCATTGGGTTCTCAGGAGACGTCTCCTGCAGGCCAGCAGCAGTGTAAACTTACAAGCAGTGCCCCATATATACAGCACCAGCATGTCTCTACATAGAGCTGCATAATACTGTACAAATCCTGAATCATTGCACAGTGATTATTGCATTTTATATCTATATACATAATAAGGAGTAGACATACCATGTACCGGGAGGGGGAAATGTATTTCGTCGATGGAATGGTTTGGAAAAGTAACTGTAAGAGTACAGATCCCGCTGTGCTCCAGCCTCAGAACTTGGAAATGGAGTACTCGGCCAGTTGGGTCCACCTGTAGATCTCTTATTCTAAATGTTCCTTCTTTAGTATGAATGCTCAAAACGAGATAACAATCATTAATGGAATACGGTAGTGTAACTTCCACAGACTGGTTCCGAATGACGGTTACATTATACCAGGAGTTGTTTTCACCTAAAAAGAATAAAATGAACAACATTAGTTTTATCTCCGCATGTTACCTACTGCCAGGAAGGTTGACTGGCCCCAATGTCGACAGGGTTAAAGGTCGACATGGGTCAAGGTCGACATGACCTAAGGTCGACATGGGTTTAGGTCGACAGTCATTAGGTCGACATGAGGTTTTCACTGTTTTTTTTTTACCCGAATGTCGACACAGTCGACATGGACACAGTTGAAGTTGAACCGCAGCCCCTCGCATCGCACGCCATGCTTCAGGCACGGTGCCTCGCTACGCTCGGCACACTTTTTTATTCTCCTACCATGCCCTAGTGGATGGTAGGGCATGAAATACCGCCTGTCGGCACATGTCGGCTCAAAAAACAGTGAAAAAACCCATGTTGACCTAATGACTGTCGACTTAACCCCATGTCGACCTTGGGCCATGTCGACCTTAAGTTATGTCGACCTTTAACCCTGTCGACCTTGGGGCTAGTCGACCTAAGTCTGGTCTGATGGATGACCGTTTCCCGTGGGGTGTGTGTGTGTGTGTGTGTGTAGGACGGGATCCTGGCGGGATGCAGTCAAAATCCCGACGGTCAAAATCCCGACGGTCAAAATACCGACAGCAATTGACAGAAAGTCAAAATCCCGACATGGTCAAAATCCCGACATTTAAAATCCCGACATGGTCAAAATACCGACAAGGTCAAAATACCGACATTTAAAATCCCGACAAGTTCAAAATACCGACATATAGAATGTAGACAGGTGAAAAAGTCAACATGACTTTCGGGCGACAGGTCGCGAGGTCGACATGGGTTTTTCACTGTTTCTTGACCCGACATGTGCCGACAGGCGGTATTTCATGCCCTACCATCCACTAGGGCGTGGTGGGAGAATAAAATAGTGTGCCGAGCGTAGCGAGGCACCGTGCCCGAAGCATTGCGAGCGCAGCGAGCTATGCGAGGGGCTGCGGTTGACTTCCAACTGTGTCCATGTCGACTGTGTCGACATTCAGGTAAAAAAACTGTGAAAAGCCCATATTGACCTCGCGAGCTGTCGCCCGAAAGTCATGTTGACTTTTTCACCTGTCTACATTCTATATGTCGGTATTTTGAACTTGTCGGGATTTTAAATGTCGGTATTTTGACCTTGTCGGTATTTTGACCATGTCGGGATTTTAAATGTCGGGATTTTGACCATGTCGGGATTTTGACTTTCTGTCAATTGCTGTCGGTATTATGACCGTCGGGATTTTGACCGTCGGGATTTCATACCGAATCCGATCCTGGCACCTGGAAGCTCTTGGGTTAAACTGCAGTGGTGTGTGTGTGTGTGTGGTGTGTGTGTGGGAAGGATCCAGGAAGTTGTAACACATGTCTGAGGCTGAGCAGATAAAGGAAAGTAAGTTTCTTAAAGCTGTACACTCCGTATTTACTGTTTTATACTATTCCTGAGTTATATTGCAACAAAACACTGAGCTGGGTCATGCTGTATGTTTCTCAAAGGTCAACAAACTCTCACTTTGGGCCAGCTGTACCGTATCAAGCTTCAAAAAGTGATAAAGTGGAGAGTTATAAACAACCAGCCAATCAGATCCTACAATACCTGTCATTTTTCGAACCCAGCCTATAACATGACAGTTAGGGGCTGATTGGCTGGCTGTTTAGCACTCTTCATTTTATCACTTTTTGAAGCTTGATACATCTGGCCGTTGCAAGAGATTGCTCCAATATTGCAGTGTACGCGCTGTGCAATTATCACCTGGATGCTCTGATTTAACTCCTCCTATTGGCCTGAGGGAAATATTGTATCCCTGTACACTAGTCATTCCCAATTTAGGTCATTTTCACCAGATTTCAATCGATCCAGACAAGAAATCATGTGAAAATGATCAGATATTATGTGTTTTATTCTGATTCTGATCAGATGTGCTGTCCCGTGTGCATTGAATCGGAGTCGGTGATCGCAAGTGCTACACTAAAGGCGCCATACACTGCTTGCTACGTCTCACAGCAGTGTACGGACACCCGACAGAGTGCGAGCCGCTGGGACCTTCCCTGCGGCAGGGACACGCGATCCGTTGCGATGGATCGCATGCGTCCCTGCTTCCCGCCCGCCTCGCCGCCTGGAGGAACGGGTGGTCGGATAGCCTACCGCACGGGACCACGCATCGGACCTGACGGCATGTCAGGAAGAGGCGATTTGGTCCGATTTAACAGGCCAATTGGTCGCAATCGGCCGAAAATCGGACCAAATCGCCTCGAGGTATGGGGGCCTTAAGGATTTATTGGATCCAACAAAACTAGCTGGGACCACATTAGATACATCATGTGCTCTCCCACAGTTATGGGAATGCCAGGTGGTGGCAAACTCCTCTGCCAAGGCTAGCCATTCTGAAGTGCTTGCAGGGAGCAGTTAAAAGAAAAAAGTGAAATAATGAATATATGTATTTAAACATGTTGTATTATTATTATTGTATTCACATCACAGAGTGAAAGTTTGGAAATGGAGATTTCACCTACCCCAGACCTCAGCCTTATTGCTGACTAGGCCGCTGGCCAACCCACCTTCTCCTCAGGCATATATTCCGCTATGCTGGAGGCAGAGGAGGACGTGCCTCACTTTGAATTTTTATAAGCTTGTGTTAGGTCGTAAGTATGTTTTTTCAAGTTATTGGCATGTGAATTTTCCATGTTGGCAACACATTAATACTTTTTGATTGCAGTGAGGGCAAGTCCAGCGCTCTTGTGAACTGCTGGCCATGTCCCCTGTCTCTCTGCTTCTGAGAATAGATGATGCGCACATAGCATCTATTCCCTGCCTCCGCCGTGGGTGGGATGTGGGACAGTCCCCAAAAAACGGGACTGTCCTGAGCAAATTGGGACAGTTGGGAGCTATCCGTAATCAAGTCGGCTGTCTAACTTTGCAAGATCTACTAAAAGTGTATATAGCTGGACATTGGAAATATGCCAATTGGTATTTGGTCTGTGTGCCATATTTTCACAATTATGGGAAAGTGCGAGGAGCAAAGTCACCTGCAAAATGCAAATTTCTAGTTATCCCAACAGAGAGCTCACAGGTACATGTATGAATATACAAGCCCTAGTTAGAAATGTGGATGACACCAAATAGGGTCAAAGGGTATGGATAAGATGCAAGTCCCAGGTGTACAGCACATCACGGCATACAAACACACATAGGCCCTGACTGTGGTTCACTCACAAAAGCAAATTCTTTCTCTAATGGACAAAACCGTGCTGCACTGCAGGGGGCAGATGTAACAGGTGCAGAGAGATTCGATTTGGGTGGGGTTTGTACTTCAAATGGATATCTATATAGCAGTGTAAAAATAAAGCAGCCAGTATTTACCCTGCACAGAAACAAAATAACTACCCAAAGTCATCTCTCCGTTACATCTGCCCCACCTGCAATGCATCATGGTTTGTCCATTAGAGAGAGAATTTTCATTTGCGAGTGAACCAGAATCACGCCCATTATGCATTTTATGTGTGTGTGTGTGTAAACTTGGGTCGGTGCTGGGCAGCTGGCTGACCATTTAGTACCCCTGTGTAGCAGCTGCATCACAAACATTTGCCCCACAGCTACCATCAATGGTAGGAAACAATTGTAGTTCCATGGTAAAATTATTCAATATTGGGTGGCAAACTTTGATTGAGCCTCAAATGTCATATATAATCATGTATTTGAGTAATTGAGATGACAAAGAACAAAAAAACAGTTTTTAACATATTCCAAAACCTTACAGCAGTGTTTTTCAACCACTGTGCCGTGGCACACTAGTGTGCCTTGAGCTGTTCTCAAGTGTGCCCCCAGATCTAGAGATGCCCAAACCAGTTTACAGCCACCACCAGTTCAACTGTTATTTACTGGTCTCTTCTTTTCTAAAGGACCAATGTACTTTTATTTTTTTTGTTACTTGTGGGGACCAGTGTGATTGTTTTTTCTATATGGGGGCCAATAGTTTTATTTTTTTTCCTGTGGGGGCGAATGTGTTTTGCCCTGTGGGGATCTCATGGTGTGCCTTGGCAATTTTAAAATCTTATTTATACCCCTTTTCCACTTGCAAAAATATCCCGGGTTTTTGCACATGAACGCGCATCAACCCGGGATTTAGTGCAGTGTGAAAGGGTCTTTGAGGGATATCCCGTGTTCAGCATTCCGGGATCTCTACCCAGGTCCTGACCTGGGTAGGATCCGGAATCGACACGGGATGCGGCCAGTGTGAATGGTCCCGTACCCGGGATCGGGTACACGGGACTTTAAAAAAGCTGCTGATTGGAGCTTTGTTTGGGCTCACAATGCTGATGTCATCTGTAATCGCACTGGAAAGCGGAAGAGAAGCCCTGGACATGTGCAGATCTGAGCAGACGGGCATCATGGCAAACTGGACGGACCAGGAAGTGAAAGAGCTCCTGAGCATAAGGGGCGAGGAGGAGATAAAACGCCAAATTACTGGCACAGTCAAAGATGCCGTGGTTTATAAAAACATATCAAAGCTGCTTGAAGCCAGAGGCATGATCCGGACACAACAGCAAGTTGTCAATAAACTGAAGACCCTGAGAAAGAAGTTCATGAAGGTGCATGACAACAACCGTAAAAAGAGTGGGGCTGGCCGCATCGAGTGGGAATATTATGACATCTGCATACCTCCCAACTGTCACGATTTCGTCGGGACAGTCCCGATTTTCAGGTCCTGTCCCGACGTCCCACCCGCGGCAGGCATTGTCCCGCTGCGGGGGGTGGCAGTTGGGAGACCCCCCAATGTAGTAGAATAGACGCTGTGCGCATGCGCACAGCGTCTATTCTCGTATGAAAATGAGGTCGCGGCTAATTAGCATAAGCCGCGCCCTCATTTGCATACACCACGCCCCCTTTTCGGCGATTTTTTCACATGAAAAGTTGGGAGGTATGCATCTGCGCAACCGTCTTCGGGCACACAGCTCTCTGCAATCCTGTGAGTCTGTCTTCAAGTTCACAGTACATTGCTGCAGAAAGCAGCCAAGGCCCTGAAGATACACAGACAAGTGAAGTCTGCCACTCATCACCCCTGCTAATTGAGGACACACCTGATTGTAGTGAGCATGAAACATCCACCCACCTGCCCAGCCCTGATGGCAGCATATCCGTCACCGTTGAAGAGGTCGTGGAAGCTGCGACCACTGACAGTGGGTTTCCACAAAGTGCCGTCTCCCCAACTTTGCAGAGAAACAGTAAGTTTATTTTTTAAAGACACATAGCACACTATAGGGTTAGGTTGGGGGTGGGGTGGAGGTGGAGCATAGGGTTATGCACAGCATAGTGGTCCTCCAGCAGTTGTGGAACTACATATCCCAGTATGCCTTGGCACAGTTTAAGCATTGCCTAATAGCAAAACTGTGGCAAGGCATGATGGGACTTGTAGGCTGTGGGAAGGGGGGGGGTGACATAATATACAGTTATCAAAGTATAACCTGCAGTGATGTCGCAGTGTAGTTTGCCAAAGCTGCTATTTTTATGTATGGTCATTTTGAATTTATATCTTATCTTTACAGTTTACAACGTTCCACCTAGAACGAAGAAAATGAACAAAGCGGGGCAAGCAGCTAGAGCCATGACAAGTGCCCTTGTTGAAGAGCTCCGAGAAATGGACAATGCTATGTCCACACAGGAGAATGCAAGGATCGACAAATTTTTAGAGGCCGAGCGTGAAATGCAGGACTCATTTCTTTCTAAAATCCTGTCAATGCAGGAACGCATGAATAGAGAGGCTCTTGAGCGTCATAGGGAATTGCAGCAAATGAACATGGCGTTCCTGGAACGTTTGTTCAATAATCCAAAAGCTCCAAGCCAACACCACAGCTCACAATACCCTGAACCGGGTTATTCCACATATCATCATGGACCATACTTTGGTTCAAGCAATGCTGCAAATGAGCAAACCTCAGAGTTTTCAGTTTTTCGCAATTTGTCTTAAAGCTATAGGCACATACTTAATTTTTTTTGTTTGTTTTGCACTTAAAGTGCCTCGGCACTAGTTTACCTCAGTGTTTATGTACCTGTAGTTCATTGTTTTGCACTTAAAGTGCCTCGGCACTAGTTTACCTCGTTGTTTATGCACTACTGGTACATTTTGTGTTGCACTTAAAGTGCCTCGGCACTAGTTTACCTCAGTGTTTATGCACTACTAGTACATTTTGTGTTGCACTTAAAGTGCCTCGGCACTAGTTTACCTCAGTGTTTACATACCCTCCAACATGACCCACTCCATTAGGTACAAAATGTTCTGCTCCTGGACTTCCCTGCCAGTGGCAGTTACAGAGGTTGGACTCCGGCATAGTCCACAATTCAAAGAGGGGGGTCACATCAACTGTCAGTGAGTCCAGGACAGTGATGTTTGGAGTGGCATTAGGTGTGGCTCCCCTTTTTGAACATTGGATTGTGCTGCAGCTCCAACTCTGCAACTGCCACTTGCAGGAAAGTCCAGAAACAGAGCATTTTGTACCTAATGGAATGGGCCATGTTGGAGGGCATGCGTTTATGTACCTGTAGTTCATTGTTTTGCACTTAAAGCAGGCATGTCCAACGTTGGCCCTCCAGACGCTCCGAAACCACACATCCCAGCATGCTCCGCCACAGTGTTGCTATTAGAGAATGCAAAAACTATTGCAAAGCATACTGGGATGTGCGGCCTCAAAACACCTGGAGGGCCAACGTCGGACATGCCTGACTAAAGTGTTAATGCACAACTGGTTGTGCATTCGGTTAGCTTGAAATGCTAAACTGCAAGCAATTCTTGTTTGGGATGGGGGGGTTGGGACGAGGGAGGTTGGGATGGGGGCGGTTTGGACGGGGGGTTGGTATGGGGGGATTGGGACGGGGGCGGTTGGGATGGGGGTGGTACGGGTGGAGGAGGGTTTCTTTATTGTTTTATTGTTTTATTGTAGTGTCTATACAAAGGCAAAATGAAAGGCAAATAAAAATTGCACCTATAATCCAAAGGTGCTAAACCAAATAAAAAAATTATAATTTTAAACACCCTTGTCATCACTTTTTTTTTTAGTTAAAATGACCATTTCATATGGTATTTGCAGTGATTTCCCGGGATCAGTATGAATCAGTATGAATGGGGCTGTCCCGTGTCGATCCCGGGTCTGAATGCAGTGTGAAAGGGTACATTCCCGGGTAGTGTCCCGGGAAGCATCCTGGTACACATTCCCGGGTCTGACCCGGGACTGCAAGTGGAAAAGGGGTATTAGTGTGCCACAAGGTAAAAAGGTTGAAAATCACTGCCTTACATCATGAGTAAAGAGAAAAAAATGAATATCTCAAACAAGAGGAAAACTGGCTCTAGCAAACATATACTTAGCATATAACATTTAGCTAACAGCCATTATGATGTGATATAAAGAAAATAAAAATAAATTAATAATCACAAAACTAAATTAAGTAACTTAGGCCCTTATTCTAGTTGAATCGGATGCATATTTTTCGGACAGGAACCGAGTGTTCTTAGCCCCGCCTTCCGTACGGATCTCTCACACTGTCCGAATGCGGTAAGATGCCGACCGAATGGACCGCGAGTGGATTCTTCATGTGAACACCTCCTCCATCTGTGGGAACCTCCCCCATCATTCGACCGTGTGGTCAGGCAGCACCAAGTGCTCCAGACCACTCGGGCATTTCTCCGTGCAAAAGCAGGCATATGGGCGGGCAGCTGGCATCTGCCTATGTCATATGTCGCCCCCCCCCCACACGTGCGTCACGGCCGCATTACCATACGTACGCCCAGCGTTTTCATGTGAACGTCCATGAAACGTGGGGCATACGCATATGGTAATGAGCCCAAACAGCCCTTCACGCCCCTCTCCACCCCCTGTTCGGATTGTTCCAACCGATCGTTTTCTGTACAGAATTCACGCTGTATTCGGATGTGCGCGGCATTCACACATGCACAGATACGCCTCTGCACATGCGCAAACAACACGTCCGTCCGCATTCAGAGCCATCCGACTCAACCAGAATAAGGCCCTTAGAGACTTACTGTATAAATGCCTACCCAAAGTCCAGAGTCGTTGATACATCCATGGGCCGATCCATCCAAGCAGCAAAGAGTACAAAAGAAGGGAGTCAAAAGAGAATGGAGAGGTAGAGGGTGAAAATAGAAGAGGAAATTAAATAGCAATGAGGTATCAAAAGTTGATAAGTGTACCATAAGTGAGGTGGATTGGTGGTTTTGACCGCCAATTTGGTTTGGAAAGAAATAGTTTGTATATACTTCTTCCAGCATTGGAACACCCACCCCCGCCAAATCCCCTCGGTACCATGCGAGGAGATGTTTTCGCTAACACATCCCATCGCATGCATCCACCAACAATAAAAATCATTTGTTGGCCTGTCTTCAGGAGTAAAAGTCAGTCTAAACTGACTTATTTCCTTCTGGTACCGCCAAAGAGGCGGCGGGCACTGACATCATGTGGCGATTTGAGGGCATTTCATGTCTTGTGACGTCAGCCGCCCACCTGTGTTCCCAGGTGAACGCCCAGCGGTTTCATGGGGGCACCCATAAAATACTGGGTGTTCCCTTGCTCCAGACCTGTTTCCACCCCTCGTCTGCCCCTGGCCCTCCCTCACCAAAGCCGTTGGGTGCCGGGGTTGCACATGCGCAGAAGTGCGCAAACTCTGACCATCGGGGCTGGGGCCAATTGTTCTTCCTTTTGTATTTTGAAATAGCTCTAGTGCACTTCCTGTCTATGGCACAAAGTGTCTTTAACCATTGTAGCACTAGCGCACCGGTGACAGTGCCTCAAAAAATTGATGGGCTCCTAATCACTGGGGCCCTTAGGCTTTAGCCTCATCAATATATATATATATATATATATATATATATATATATATATATATATATATATATATATATACACACACACACACACACACACACACAGGTATTTGTAATCCGACACTCTTGCTGAATACAAGAATTGCCCGTGGTGCCTTCCTCAAATAATGTAGATTACAGTCCCATTGCGCCGATTTCCAGCTCCAATAAGACAGGCGGCACTCCAACGGATAGAGGTATGAAAGATTATTTTATTCCATAAATGCCTTTGCCCGGCAAAGGCATTTATGGAATAAAACTATCTTTCATACCTCTATCCGTTGGAGTGCCGCCTGTCTTATTGGAGCTGGAAATCGGCGCAATGGGACTGTAGTATATATATATATATATATATATATGTGGTATGGCGCCTAGAATTGATAAATAAAGTCCATATGTATGGTGATCACAAAAAGCAGTGAAGCAGACCAGAAGATTTCATCCAATTTCTTGTTTATTATCGTCAACTTTGTCATCGGCAAAACCGTGAGAAGTATCCCAACGCGTTTCGTCTAGAGCGACTTCATCAGGGGTAACATCATAAAATGGTCTGCTGTTCTTCCCTGTTGGAGATAGATCCTTTAGAAAAAGGTACACTACACAGGGAAGAAAAGTATTTTTTCCAGAATTTTATTGGTGCTCACACACACGTATACGATTAAGCGTATCACCAGCTTATATTCTACTCTATAGAGATAAAGCGATAATTGGTCTGGAAGAACAGCCCCTTCTCCCCGATTTTACTGGAGGAGTAAAAACACTTTTCTCCTATCATTGGAATGAAGAGAATTTTATGATGTTACCCCTGATGAAGTCGCTCTAGACGAAACGCGTTGGGATACTTCTCACGGTTTTGCCGATGACAAAGTTGACGAAAATAAACAAGAAATTGGATGAAATCTTCTGGTCTGCTTCACTGCTTTTTGTGATCACCATACATATGGACTTTATTTATCAATTCTAGGCGCCATACCACAATTGTCTTTTCTGTTGTTTTCATTGTCCCTGAACCCTCTAGGGATTTTTGTGGTTAGGCAGCCATTTACTACAGTATCTGAATTAGATTTGCATATATAGCACGGAGAGGATTATTGGTACTATTATAATATATATATATATATATATATATATATATATATATATATATATATATATATATATATATAGCCTTTATATGTCCGGCACTCCCCGCTTGCTGACTTTATAGTGCGCACGGGTGCCTTCCCCTGTGGCACTCTCACCACCAATACAACCTCCATATGATGGGCGTCACTCCGGGACTTGGTGAAGCAAAGTGAAGTTTATTCCTTCCTTACGGTCAACGCCGTTTCCGGTATTAACCCTTCGGCAGGACCAGAAGTTATAACAATGTGCAACAACAGTGTGTAACAAAAAAATGAACTTACTTATAGGGGACCCGCCGTGTAGCGCCCTCCTCCGTCTGGGACTCCCGATGACAACTTCCGGGTTCTCCCGGAAGTGACCCGTCCGTCCTGGCAGCGGAGGAGGCCACACTAGGGAAAAGTGAACAGTGCCAGTACTTTAATAAACATCATAAAGTGCTTTGTGCATATATACAAACTTACTTAGTAATATATAGTGCTAATGCGGTTGTGAGAGAATAACAAAACAACATGTACTAAAATAGTTACATAAAAAATGGACTTTTCCTAGTCTTATTCCCAACCGGCCACTAGATGGCGATGTGGCACGACATATTCCAGATTTTACACATATGACTATTGCTTATTATAATTTTTCTGTAACTGTCTAATTCTGTGTTAGCAAGGTGTTTTACTCGGATCTAGATAACTAGTGCATGCTTGATGATTGCACTGTAATACTATATAAAAAAAATGCAGAGAGAGCTCTCCTGCTCCTCACCGGATCCTAACTGCTTACGTCAATATCTGCAAAGCAATCTGTCATGTTCTACAAGAAACTGCCCAGATTCATTCTTTCATTGAGGCCTCCTGGTTTTAGGGTCCCCAAGGTGTGGATCCACCTTCTCTCAATTTGCAGGAGGTTTTTTTACCTCTGTCTCCCCCTCTTAAGGACTCTGGAGCCTGATCAATTAGTTGAAATCGTAAATTGGCCACCCCATGTCTGGCATCCAAAAAGTGTCTGGCCACAGTCTGCTCACTGTGGCCCTTCTCTAATGCAGAGCGGATGGCAGTCCAGTGATTTGCCATGCGCTCCTTGATGGTGCCGATTGTCTTGCAGACATAATTTAACCCACACGGGCATGTCAACAAATAGATGACATATTTGGACATACAGGTCAAGATTGGTTTAATGTTAAAAATCTTGCCCGTGTAGGGATGTCGGAAGGATGTCCCAGAGATCATATAGCTGCACGTGACACAGCCGGTACACCTGTAGCTGCCCCCTTTGTGGGAAAGGAAGTGTTTGGCCTGTACTTGCAATTTTGAAATGTCAGTTTTTACTACTCTGTCCCCTATACTCCTGCCTCTAATAAAGCCTGTTTGTAATCTGGTGTTCTTCAGGCTAGGTATATATATATATATATATATATATATATATATATATATATATATATATATATATATATATATATATATATATATATATATATATAGACAGTGCAGGTGGCACTCGGAGACTGCACAAGTACACACGTGGAGTTTGTAGAAAACAAGTGCTTTTAATGCCCACTCAACATTTCGGGGATCATGCCCCCTTCGTCAGGATAAATACACAGTGCTAACAACCAAATCTAAATAGACAATCAACTTACCACCCTCCGTGCTGCCCCTCCCGTAGATCCCGGCTTCCGGCCTGGCAAGGCGGTCCCGTGTCCGTCTCGTAGCTGGAGCTTCCGGCGGATGCGCGTCGCCCCCTGCTTGCAGGTTCCCATGGTTACAGCAGGGTTTACAATCTAAAAAACAACAACAAAACCCCAAGATTATCATAAACAGTTTTTATCGTGCTTCATGTGGCTAAAATTCATCTCTTATGCATTGCCAGGGATGGCGGCGCTGTGCCGCTTTCGTGATAAGAATTACTTGTGCCCACTGTAGTGCTCATAAAAACTTTTCTTAATTCTGAGAGACTGGCTTTATCTATTATGCCCAGCCTCTCCGGAGCTGTAGGTGTACAGCCTCGGTACTTGCTGGCAGCTGTCGACACGCAATGTCGTCCCCTCTTCATTGGCGGTGGTCATGGTATATGCTTTACAGTGTGATGGGTGCCTAAAGAATGCCATGCAAAACTGCTGTAGCTTCCAAGCTACTATTAATGTTGCTAATGGTGCTGGCAGGCAGGCACGGTGCCTGCTCCCATATGTCGCCCTGTTGCTTTATACTGTCCCCCTGATGATATATGCGGTCCCCATGTTTTTTTTTACATTGAGGCATATGGGGCGAGGGTTGCCTGGACTTGTCAGATACCTAGCTCTAGATGAAATTGATGAGGCCAAGATGCTCATTAAGGCCTTTGGGGCGCATTGTGCCCAATCTATATATCCAGCGTGTCTCGAGCTGGAGGAGTTTCCTACCTTGATCCCCCCCCCACGTAGACTGGGGGGCACATGGTCAATGACCTTGTATTTTAACATGGCCATACTATGCTTAGCTTCGGCAAAGTGCCGTGCTACCGGCTGTTCCCCTGCGCCAGAGTTGAGAGCGGCCCTGATGGCCTGCCTGTGTTGTGCCATGCGTGTCTTGAACTGGCACTCCGTTTTGCCTATGTAGTATTGCCCGCATGGGCACATGATGGCATATACCACATAGCGTGAAGTGCAGGTGAGAGGCCAGTTGATCTTGTATCATTTGCCAGTGAATGGATGGCGGAGGGTATCGCCTGTTTCCATATAATTGCACGTAGTGCAATTTATGCATTTGAAACAGCCGTTGCCCCTACTGTTTGCCCTACTACATGTTTTTTCAGGGGAAAAAGTAGTCTTATACGCCAGCAAATACAGTATATATTATAAATAAATATATTATAAATATAAATAAATATGATATAATTTATAATTTTTATTTATTTATTTACAGCTTCTTATATGAGGTGGGAGGGTAGGAGTTCTTATATGAGGTAGGAGGGCCATGCTCCCAAGCTTACAATCTATAGGGATAATACAGGGCTGGGCAATTGCGGCCCTCCAGATGTTGAGGAACTACACATCCCAGGATGCTTTGCATTAGTTTTGCTATGTGGCCATGCTGAAACTGATGCAAGGCATGCTGGGATGTGCAATATATACATATCTATCTATCCCAGGTACCCACCTTCCAAATAAGAAAAATATATCAATGCTACTGGCTGACACTCAAAGTTCAATAAACACTGGACAAGTGTATTAATGTCAACGTGAAAGGCTGTTATGCCCTTTATTAAGACAAGAAGATAAAGGGCATAACAGCCCGAAACTTTGACATTAATACACTTGTCCAGTGTTCATTGAACTTTGAGTGTCAGCAGCATTGATAAATAAAATTATCGCTTCCTTTTGCAACCGTACTTCAGAATCAGGGAGATTGCTCGACTCTGCAGGGAGTTAGGGAGTCTATTGCAGGAAGTCTCCCCAATATTTAGGGAGTGTTAGAAGGTACACATGAAAAGGTGTTTGCACCCCTCACATGATTTGCACCAGTTACTTCCAAACCCAAAACCAGACCCTCATTGATTTCCAAAAATCACTTTTGATGACTTATGGGAGTTTTGTTAGTAATACAGATTATGTTACTTTGAGTTGTAGCCAAGAGAATCGCCTATGTCTCGAATCGATCGGATTTATCTCTTGGCCTATAAGACTCCAAAACTAATTCCTAGTATCAGGGCCGCCAAGAGAACAACTTCCTGGGGCCCCACGGACAAAGCTCCCTGCACACTCTGCGGACCCACAGTTACGCCACTGCACCCATTACATATTATACCACATGCCATAATGCTCATTACACGTTATGCCACACTACATAGTGGGCAGCACACATTATGCCATACACCGTAATACCTATTACATATTTTACCACATGCCATAATGCCCATGACACGTTATTCCACACACCGTAAATGCTCATTGCAAATTAGTGGATTAACATGCTCATTGACATGGGATTATCCTGCTCTGCCAGGAGTTACATGCTCTGCCAGGGGTTAACATGCTCATACCATGGATTTACAGTACATGCTCTGCCAGGGGTTACATGCTGACTTCCAGAGTCGGATCTCAGCCCCAGCAGCATGCAGGGAGGCAGCAGACACAGAGAAACCAGCCATCCACCTTGGAACACAGTGACCTGGACATGGGTGGGTGGTCTGGGACTGCTGGGCTGGAGATATGGCACTGGCACCTGCTGCTGGTGGCGGTTGGGGTGGAAATGTGGGGAGCGGAGCGGGCTGGATTCTGCGGAGTGGGTGGTACTCCCGCGGGGGGTGGCCTCTTTCTGACCCAGTTCCTCCCGGCACCCAGGAACTACCTACCCTAAGTATCCTCCTGTCACCGAGCCACGGTAAACTCCCAAGTTATGCCCTGGAGTCTGAGAGTGGAACGACACTCAGAAGGACCTCTGTGATGCTGCTGCCCCCACCCCAGCCCACATCCGCACTCCCAATGCCGCTGCTGAACAGCTGACTCCGGCGCACTCAGACCCGGCGCTCTCGCCACCAAATTAAAAGAAAAAAAAACTGTGTGTCCAGACCACAAGCTCAGAGGCAAGGGAAGCGCTGCTAATATACTGTACTACATACTGTATATCAGAGGCTGCTGTTTACATTACAGACATGCGGAACATAGGTGTAACCTTCGCTACACTGCAGCAATGAAAACCACAAAAAAAAACCTTCACAAGTAAACATTCAACTCCTGGAACGAGATAGCCCGGATAAAGTCTATGAGACATAATTATATCATACAGGGGCGGATTGGGGACCAAAAGTGGCCCTGGAAAATCTCAGGAAGCGGCCTCATGTGGGCGGCACCAAAACAAAATGTGTGGGGCCACCATAGCAGTAGGCGGGGTTACTACATCAGTATAGCTGCCAAACTTGAAGCTGAAAGATGCATGCTTTTCCACCTAGGCTTCATGGGGAAGGGGCGTGGCAACATAACAGTACCAATAACACCGTAATGCCCATTACACATTATGACACACATGGTAATGCCACACAGTACTGCCTATTTCACATTATGACACACATTGTGATGCGCTTACACATTATGCCACACACCGAAATTCCCCTTACACAATATGTTGCACACTTTAATGCCCATATGACATTATGCTATGCGTAATGCCCCAAGTACTCCTGCTTATACACACAATGGCCAGAGAAGTGCCTTTTGCAGTATGCCTTCAGTACTGCTCACTGTGTAATACAGTCCTGTCCAGTCCTGAGCCCAGCAGAGGCACTGAATTGATTTTCAAATAGGGCACCAGCTTTTGAGCCAATCAGAGCTCTCGGTCCGACAGCCAATCAATAACTGCAGCTGCTGGAGCACATGATGTACCCACAGTGCAAATAAGCAAGGCACTACTGGCACACACCTAGTTATTGCCCTGTACAGCAACTAGTGCCCCTTATTCACATTACATTTACTTATATATAGGGGTGTACACCGGACACTTTTCATGTTTTGGGTTCTGATTACCTTCAGGTTTTTTAAAAAAAAAAAAAGCATAAAAACTGCTAAAATCGCAGAATTCATTTCCACTCATTTACAGTCTATTCTGAACACCTCACAATATTGTTTTTAGGCCAAAAGGTTGCACCGAAGTAGCTGGATGACTATGATAAGCGACACAAGTGGGCGGCACAAACACTGGACTGATACCGCACACTTAGCATCACCCCTGGACTGATACGGCACACAGCATCACCCCTGCACTAATACGGCACACAGCATCACCCCTGGACTGATACAGCACACTTAGCATCACCCCTGGACTGATACGGCACACAGCAGCACCCCTGGACTAATACGGCACACTTGGCAGCACCCCATGAATTATATGTCAGACTTGGCTCACCCCTGGAATTATACGACACACATGCAGGCACCCCTGGACTGATACGACACACTTAGCAGCACCCCATGAATTATACAACCGACTTGGCAGCAACCCATGAATTATATGACACACTTTGCTCACCCCAGGAATTATGCGTCACACATGCGAGCACCCCTGATCTGATAGAGCACACTTGGAATTATACGGCACAGATGGCAGCACCCCTGGACTGATAAGGCACACATAGCGGCAGACATGGAATTATACGGCACACATGCGGGCACCCCTGTACTGATACGGGACACATGGGGGCACCCATGGAATTATACGTCACACATGTGGGCACCCCTGGACTGATACAGGACACTGGGCAGCACAGCTGGACTGATATGGGACACTTAACACCCCTTGCAGGTAAAAAAAAAAAATTTTTTTTATTTAAATAAAAAAAATGGGGACACTGGGCAGCACCCCTGGACTGATACTACTGGGTAGCACAGCTGGACTGATATGGTACACTGGACTTGCAGATTTTGGGGGTTTCCCAAACAATGTTGAGCTTTGTGGTGGAGCAGCCCAATGAGTAAACTATACAGTGCGGGGTATTTATTGCTGAAAGCAATAGGATTATTAGGCGCTTGTCGGGGGGGGGGGGGGGGGGTGGAGGATAAGGGTTGGAGGGGTAAGGATAATACAGAGAAAGAATTATAAAGGTGCAAATAAAAATAAATAAAAATAAGTAAAGATAAAAATAAGAATAAAAATAAAACTACGAACGACGCTTGGATCCCCGGCAATCCGAGCCCGCACATACGTAACGTACATTATACATGCACCACACCAGTTGCTGACAGTAGGAGTGCTGCTTATACCTAATGCCCACACCAGTTGCTGACAGTAGTAGTGCTGCCTATACGTAATGCTGACAGTAGTAGCGCTGCCTATATGTTATGCCCACACCAGTTGCTGACAGTAGTAGCGCTGCCTATATGTTATGCCCACACCAGTTGCCGATAGAAGTAGTGATGCGTAACACCCACACCAGATGCAGACAGTAGTAGCGCTTCTTATACCTTATTCCCACACCTGCTGCTGACAGTAGTAGTGCTGCCTATATTTAGTGCCCACACCAGTTGCTGACAGTAGTAGTGCTGCCTATACAGATGGAGAGGGTCTCTTCTTTGCAGGGGATGGCGATGCCAGCCGCCATCTGTATATGCGAAAGGGGACACGCGCGAACGAGATGCATGCGCGTCCCCTTCCAACGGCTTCCCCCGGGTCTCCGCCGGCTTGTCGGCGGTCACCCGGGGTCCCCACCGCCTCCCCGCTCCCCCCTAACCCTGTCCGTCTCGGTGAAGCGGAGACGGACAGGGTTCCCGTCGCCCAGCCGCCCGCATACTGAGACGCGTATCTCAGTCAGATGGACGCCGGGCTGCTGGCGGATCGCCAGCGGTGACGTTCTGGCGATTCGCCAGCAAGAGCCCGGCTCCATCTGTATGTAGTGCCCACACCAGTTGCAGACAGTAGTAGTGCTGCCTATATGTTATGCTCACAACAGTTGATGACAGTAGTAGCGCTGCCTATACGCAAGGCCCACACCAGTTGCCCACAGTACTACGCTACTTTTACAGATGGAGCCAGCCTCAATGTTGCTGCTGGCGCGCCAGATGCTCCAAAAAAGCAGGTGGCCCACCAGCATACATGGACACGCCAACGTTTCGGACACTCGCATGTCCATTGCCGGGAATGGGGCGGGCATTGGAGACGCACACATGTTAGAATCCTCAGCGCACCGTGGCGATTGGCACGCTGGGGACAGGTACAATGAGAATGGCTTCTTCTGGACATAATGCCCACACCAATATGACAGTACACTCTCTCTCACAAACTTTTTTTTTACCTTGCAATCTGTGTGGCAGCCAGGCAGCTCACCCTCTCCTTTCATCAGCCCTGCTGGTGTTCTCCCGTGTAGCTCCGCCCCCTCGACCGTGTAGCCCCGCCCACTCGCGTCCCGTGTAGCTCCGCCCCCTGTCCAGTCTTTGCTGACTTTTGCTGTGTACACACTGATACAATCTGCATAAGATCCAGATAAGATTTTGACTATATAGTCCAAATCTTATCTGGATCTCATGCAGATTGTATGGGTTTTATCCCAAGCGATCCAGATGCGTTCAAGATGCGCGCTCCCATATCTTAACCAGAAAGTCTTGGCTGCCCTGTCTATATAGTGCAGATCTGCACTATATAGTCTAAATTGAATGCAGATAGTGTAAATTGTATGCAGATAGTCTAAATTGTAATCGCATCTGGATCTTATGCAGATTGTACTAGTGTGTACACAGCATTAGACACTGATGTAGATGAGGGGTGTTGGAACTTGGGAGCTGGGAATTAGCTCTCAGCTCAGCCTCTGCTGTCTGCTCTGCTTGATGCTGCTGCCTGTACTGTGACAGACATCGGCAG
Source organism: Crinia signifera (assembly GCF_055691185.1). Taxonomy (NCBI): domain Eukaryota; kingdom Metazoa; phylum Chordata; class Amphibia; order Anura; family Myobatrachidae; genus Crinia; species Crinia signifera. The sequence continues at coordinate 13,750,538 of NC_139228.1, read as the reverse complement.
CCACCGAGTGCAGCAGCAGCAGGGGGGAAAGGAAAGGGGGTCCTGTGTGTCACGGGGGGGGGGTGTGATGATACTTGCCCAATCCCCCTGTGGCATCCCCGCTGTCTTCCCAGCAGCAGCTCCACTACCTGATGAGCTGCTGCTCGTTCTGGCTGGCCTCCTCCTGCTCACACTGTGCATATGCGTGAAGCAGCCAGGAAGAGGAGCATGACGTCACCTGCAGTACAGCTTTCGGCCTCAGGGGCAGCCGGCCTCCCGGGAAACCTCCCGGTGACTTTAATGGCCAATCCGCCCCTGATATCATAACTGCAGTATGTTACTCACCAATATTAAGGAGGAAGATCAATGCACCCAGTGTGAAATACGCAGGAATCTGTCTAACGCCCATAATGGAAACATTGGCAGTGCTCGATAAATGGAGGCACAGCAGTCTCTAACTCGCCCCACTGTCACGTGTTCACCGGAACTCTGTTATCATGACGTCTCTTCCTGCACAGTGCAGACAGATTACTGCGTGCTCTAAAGTAAAGTACTTCCTAGTTCCTAGCTACGTGCAGGAAGCCGTGGGAGTGGAATGCTAATATAATATTCTGTATAGTGCCAGCCAATCAGCTCATCATGCCCCAGACCCGCCCCAGCCCTGCCCCCATGCAATTATGACAACACAGGAACTCAGTGAATGCAAGTCCAGCAACATTGATCTCTTCATGTTCTCTGCACAGGTATGGCTCATTGGATAGACAGGAGGATGGTCGACAAGCATTAACTAGACACCATTCGGTCGACATGACAAAATGTCGACATGGGTTAGCTCAACAGGGTCATTAGGTCAACATGGGGAAGGTCCACAGTCAAAAGGTCGACATGGGGTTTTTCTCATTTTTTTTGTCCCAAATATTCTACACAGTTGACATGGACACTGAAACGTAACACCACGTGTGCTCGCCATGCTTCAGGCACACTACTTCATTCTCCCACCACACCCTAGTGGACGGTAGGGCAAGAAATACCGCCTGTCGGCACATGTCGGCTGATTTTTTTTTTAAACCTTGTGTCGACTGTTTGACCTTCCCCATGTCAACCTAATGCTTGTGTCGACCTAATGACCCTGTCGACCTAACACCTTCTTGCTTGTCGACCATCGTGCTGTAAACCTAGCGACCGTATCCCCACTGCACAAAAGTAAAAAGGCTGACATGGTGACTGTCAATACCAGAAAAGGAAAAATAGGAGTTTTTTATGTTTATTGGTGTCTGAGTAAACATCTGTGGACATGGACCCCCAATTATTGTAGTGAATACCCTCGCTAGACTCATCAGTGGTGTAAGTTCGTCCCAATTGCCCGGAGGCAAGATAAATATTGGTGTCCCCCCACCCCCACACCACCTTATATAAATATATATGCATGTGTGTGTGTGTGTATATGTATGTATGTATGTATGTGTGTATGCATGCGTGCATGTATGCATGTGTCTATGTATGCATGCATATTATGTTTAAAATAAAGAGAGTGTGATGTCTATGGTCCCGCTAAGAAGGGGAGTCAGCTACATTAGCGATATCAACAGCTTTCTGGCTATATTGCCTCTATTATTGCCACCAAATAGTTGTTAACAGGTTTAGATAGGTTTATACTGCTGCGTTTGTCTAAACCTGTTAACAACTATTTGGTGGCAATAATAGAGGCAATATAGCCAGAATTACTAAGATCACCCAGTCTCTGATTTAGATGACTGAATTTAGTTGTTTGCATTAAACTATACTAAAGGGGACATACATACAGTATATCTATTCTTGGAAAAGATTTGAGGTTATGTTCTCCTTCTAAACAGCAGAGGGCACCCTTGCCTGTACAGTATTTTAACCAGTACACTGCTGTGCTTGCTTAGATCTGATTATAAAAACAGCTTTTTAGTGGCAATAATAGAGGCAACATAGCCAGAGTTACTAAAACCACCCAGTCCCTGACTTAGGTGACTGAATTTAGCTGTTTATATTAGACTATACCACAGGGACATACATATATATCTATTCCTGGCTCTTGTACATAAAAGTGCCTAAGATCCCTCAGCTGACCAGCAGAGGGCAATTAAAATCATAAAATACAAGAGCACCAGTAAAAACAGTAGACATATTGAGTAAAAAAAAAGTTTATTACCGAAGAAATCTATTAATCACTGAATATGCTGGAAATAAATAAAATTGACATTTTTAGTTACATATCTTTTTAAGATCACTTTTCTCTTCTAATTTTTCACTAAAACACCATCTGTGTGTATATAGGTTTGTATGTGTGGTTTTAACCCCTAAAAATTCACTGCGGCCTCCTATCATATCCAAGAAAAAAAGAGGTAGGAACAGCGCTGTACTGAATATATATAAATTTAATAAAAAATTGCAATTTTACATATTATAACAGTCAATAATAGACAGACAAGACTTACATACATAAAACACAGAACTCCCCCTTATATAACTGGTGCTGGTTAGGCTTTGTTAGATGCAATTGCGGAAGCTTTTACTCATATATAGAGCCAGTTAGTAGCTTTTACTCATATATAGAGCCAGTTAGTAGCTTTTACTCATATATAGAGCCAGTTAGTAGCTTTTACTCATATATAGAGCCAGTTAGTAGGTTAGTACTGAGTTCAGTCCCCACAGAAATGTGCACATTTTAAAGTGGTATACTTATTTTGTAATAAGTATGTGAAGTATGGCTTGCAGATAATGGCGATTTTCTCCGACCTTTAGCAATAGGTCATATCCGAGATTGGTAATCAGCCCGATGTTATTGGCAGCCTCAGTGTCCCCTCTCAACGCGTTTCTCCGCCTCACAGACCTCTCAGCGGCTTCCTCAGGAGAAGTATTTCCTATAATGGGATTTTTAAGAACATGACACATTAAAAGTTAAATTTTATTTATATTTTTTTTCCTTTGAAGTGCGCTCCCAAAATAACTCTCTTGCTTGATGCAAGAACTGTGTCGCCACTGATAGATGTTTCTGTAATTTTTCCTCTGACTCTGCTTTGAATAGCAGATCGTCTAAGTAGGGGATAATCACTATCCCCCTCAGCCTGAGTGACGCTGCCATGACATCCATCACCTTTGTGAATACCCTCGGTGCTGTAGCCAGACCAAAGGGTAGGGCCTGGAACTGTAAATGGATCTCCCCTAACGCAAAGCGAAGTAAGGACTAATGTTCTTTGCATATGGGTATATGCAGATATGCATCCTGAATGTCCACGGATGCCAAAAATTCCCCTGGCTCTATGCTGCCAAGCACTGAGTGCAGGGACTCTATGTGGAAGTGATCCACCCAAAGGTGTTGGTTTAAAGACCTTAAATTTAGTATAGGTCTGACTGACCCGTCTGGTTTGGGCACCAAGAAGAGGATTGAATAAAACCTTTCTTGTGTTCCTCCTGAGGAACCGGGACCACAACCCCCTTCTCCCTGAGAGCCAACGCCGCCCCCAAAAGGACCGTGAACAAACTGGCTTCCCTTGGCAAAGGGGTTGGAAGAAATTTCTGTGGAGGATCCCCCTGAGATTTATCCGATAACCTCTTGAGACAATTGAAAGGACCCAAAGGTCTGAGGTTGGAATATTCCACCTGTCCCGAAACTGCAGGAGGCAACCCCCCATTCTGAGACCAGAACGGGGAGCCTCCACCCCGTCACGCAGAGGATTTATCCTCTCCTTTTGATACTTGCTTCTTACCAACGGCCGGATGCTCCCCCTCGAAAGGAAGAGTGAAAAGTAGGCTTAAACACTCCAAACTTTGAGCCTGAAGCTCTTGCAGTGGTAGGAAGAAATGTACTCTTTCCCCCTGTGGCTTGCTTTATGATAGACTCCAGTTCAGAACCAAAAAGCAGCTCCCCTTTAAATGCCAAAGTCTCAAGGGCTTTCTTTGATTCGCTGTCTGCATCCCAGGCAGAGCCAGATTAAGGTCTAAATGGGCCTGGATCTGAAAATGATCAAGGGCCTATTATGCGCAATAATAGGGGTTGCGGCCAGCACCTAATAATGTGGGTGGCATGACCAGTGTTCTGGTTGGGTGGTCTGCTCATGGGTGTGTCTCTATTTGTGTAAATACTTTCAACTAATTATATATGCCTGGAAAAGGCAGGGGGCTGGCATAAAAAAATGCAGGGAGATATATTGGCGGGTGCACTCTAAAGGTGCACCCGCAGGACGCTGATATCCTAAGATACTTGTGGGGTGAGGCGGCACTCCAGTCGTAAAAAAAATACTGAAAATCGAAACTTGGTAGACAATATGTCAGCACCTTTTATGTGGTCACCTAAGTTTACCACACCATATACCCCTTATACAAATCATGCAACACAATAGTAACCCCCTTATACTGTACTTGCCTCTTACACATTATGCCACATGGAATGAGACAAAATTCACACCGATTGAGCAAAAACTCACACTATGGCACACAGATTGAGTCAAAATTCACCTTATGCCACACAGATTAAGGCAAAATTCACATTTTGCCACATGGATTGAGCCAAAATACACACTATACCAAGCATGTCCAAACAGTGGCCCTCCAGCTGTTGTGAAACTACACGTCCCAGCAAGCCTTGACATAGTTTAGCATTCCCTAATTGCAAAACTGGCAATGCATGATGGGACTTGTAGTTTCACAGCTGGAGGGCCATAGTTTGGACATGCCTGCACTATACCAAACAGATTGAGCAATAATGCACAATATGCTTCATAAATAGGGGCATTGCGCGCCAAAGGCGCACATTAAAAATTTACATTATAATGCCCATTACATGTTAAGCCTCACACCATAATCTCCATTATGTATTAAGCCAAACACCATAATACCTATTAAAAATTATGCTACATAAGTGTTGCTTACCTACATGTTCATTGCCAGGGGTTCTATATTCATTGCCAGGGGCTCCATATTCATTGCCAGGGGTTCCATGCTTGTTGCCATGTGGGATTACATGCTCATTGCCAAGGGGGAATACATGCTCGCAGTAACTGGGGGACAGTCGCCGCCGGGCAGAAATGACAGCCATTAACAGCTGGGCAGAGAGCAGGGGGCTACCTGGCTGCATGCCCGACTGCATGTCCCGGCTATTTGAAATAATACCCCTTTGATACCAGAAAATGCAGGGAATATGGTCCCAGGATCATGCAGGGACATTCTCGGACTGGCCCCTTTTACACCAGCCTAGTCCCTGCATTTTCTGGTTTTAGGGGGAGAGAAAACCACCCCCGCCCCCCTTTAAACAACCAGCTATATCTTCAGAACCAACTGACCCATTTACATGTAGCCTTCGAATGATTTTGGTCCCGTGAAACTGGGCCGTTTGGTTCCAGAGAAATCTGTCTTCAAACAACATGAACAGCCATGAAATTACATTTCAGAAATGAAAAAAAAAAATAGTTTTACCTGCAATATCTCTAGAACCAATGAACCCATATGGACCAGGTATCAGATTGAAGGCCCAGCGATTTGGGTTCGACTGAGATCAACCTCGAGTTTCTGTGATGCTGTAGGGGAACTGGCAGCCGTTGGAACCGGGTGGAGGTCGGAATTTGCGGGTCACATGTTATCCTATGGGGAAAACGTTCCAGGTTTGCCAGGCAGGATCTCTGGTTCCCGGGGGGCTAGCGACACGGGGCTGGTCTCATTGGAAAGCCCTGACCCTCAGCTATTTGGAGAGTGGGCCTGGAGCTATAGCTCCATCAGGCCCATTGTTAATCCGGCTCTGATCCCAGGCCTTAAGCCAGAGGGCTTGCCTAGCAGACACAGATGTGGCGGATACCTTGGATGCCATCTTAGCGCCTTCTTCCCCAGCCTCAGTGATGTACTCTGCTGCACATCTGAGTTTTTCTGCTAGGATAAACACCACAGAATCAGGCCGCAGCTGATCTCCCAAAGCCTCAGCCCACTTAATCATAGCTTTCGCTACCCAAGCTGAGGCAATAATGGGGCGGAGTGTATAGCCCACTCCCTTAAAACTGATTTAAGGCAACCTTCCACTTTCTTGTCCACCCCTGGAGAAAAACCTGCACTAAAACACTAAGTAAATAAAACAATAAAAAACCAGCTATTCTAGTCAAAAATCCAGAAAAAAATCCTGCTGCAGCAGCAGCCGATCAGCATAGCACCCACTCCTATGGGCACCTAAAATGAACTGGAGCATGATGGGATGCAGAAGGGAGGAGCTTGCATCCAGTGGAAAGCTTTTCAGCATAGGTGCCTTGGCTCCTGCGGACCCTCATACATCCCAAGGTTAGCTGTGTCACCGGGATGGACGAAAGAGAAATGAACATAAAAAAAATACTTACTTTTGCTGTTTTAAACAGGAGGAGAGTGATAGCTTCCATGTTCCTCTCTCGTCCTGTTAGCACCTCTGGTACTGGTTTCCTAGCACGGCGCCCGTCGTATGCATCGTATACCACTAATTAAGGTATGCAATGGCATATGATGGGACCCGATTTTCGGGTCCTAAGACCTGACTGTACAATTTTAACATCGAATGCCATTAAAATGGCATGTGATGCGATGCAATGAGACCCGATTTTTAATTGTACAGGCACCCTGATGGGTGATTAATATGTTATATGCACCCCCATTGTTAACACCACCCCCACTATCAATGCGAACCCGAAGCGTGGCGAGTGCAGCAAGCCCGCAAGGGGCGGTGGTACGCGTCCTACGACCTTTTCATACCCCCACTATCCACGTCAGTGAGGAGTTGATTTTAGATAGTGTGGCGAGCGCAGCGAGCCATCGAGCCCGAAGCGTGGCGTGCGCAGCGAGGCCCGCGAGGGAACGTGGAATACATGTGAAGTCATCCGCGTCCCCTCACGGGGCTCGCCACACTATATAAAGTCAACTCCACGCTGACGTGGATAGTGGGGGTATGAAAAGGTCGGAGGACGCGTACCGCTGCGCTCGCCACGCTTCGGGTTAGCGTTGATAGTGGGGGTGGCGTTAACAATGGGGGTGCATTTAATATAGTAATCACCCATCAGGGTGGCTGTACAATTAAAAATCGGATCTGATCGCATCACATCACATGCGTTCGGGTCGCATGCGCTTTGATCGACCCAATGGCATAAGCTCAAAATCGTGGGCGCCGTGCTAGGAAACAAGTACCGCACCTCCACCCAGTTGTTCAGTCTCTCCACACACCAGGTTAGCCATGCTGGGGCGGGCATCCCACCTCTCTTCCTCCCTGCAGCCTGTGCTCCAGCCAATCACAGAGCCGCAGGCTGCAGATTATCATATCACTGGAGAGCTGAGTTGTCGCTCAGCTGTCCTTACCAGTCTGCACAGTGCTGGAAGCCTTTATAGCTGTCAGTAAGGAGCGCAGTGCAGCGTCACGGATCAGTAATAGAGATCTGATCCGTGGTGGGTAGCCCTTACAGAGGGGGGACAGGGGTTACTGAGCAAGGCCCTGGGGGTGCAGGTTCGATTGCGGCTCTATTGGTGTCACCCCAGTGGAGGGTAACACCCGGGTGCGGGCCGCACCCCCCTAGTGACGCCACTGCCACACACTGATATGAGCTGGTGCTGCTCTGGAAAGCTGGAGGAGGCCTCCTTCAGCTTTCCACAGCAGCACCAACTCATGTCAATGTGTATTAGCAGCGTTCGGGAGCATTCCACAGCAGGCTCATGTAAGTGTGCGTCGGCCAGGAGCTTCGTGTCCCTACGGATTAAATTTTTTTTTAAGTGACAGGGGGGCACCTGCCCGAGTGCCCCCCCCCCCCCCCTAAATCCTCCTGTGGTCCTGACGAAGCTCACCTTTTGTGTGTGCCCAGTGTCCCTTCCCCTTTGAAATGCATTTTGAGCTGCCATAATCATTTTATTCCTTATAGTGCGCACGGACATGGTTCCTGTGTTTTACGGTGATTGCAGGGTTAGAGACACGATGCTTCATACTCACCGTGATCTCGTCTATCCTCCTGGCACTTGGTAGTACGCTGGTGTCTCTGCGGGCGGCAACATTGAAGTGATAGGACGTCTGTCCACACAAGGGGCCTTATTCTGCTTGGTGCGTTCAGGCCGTACGCCGTCGGATCGGGGTTTTTTTTGTTCTGCGCATGCGTACCTTTCGCAATGCGCAGGCACGGCGACTACACAACGCTCACGGACAGGTCTTTCCGTGCAAAAAACCCTGTCCGCAACAGCACGGTCATTGTGGGCGGCATAGGGGCGTGTTGAGGGGAGCGGCCAAAATAATGAGGAAAACTGGGCGTAAACATGGGCATACACGGGGGTGTGCACCAAAAATGTACGGTGCTACAACCGCTCGATCGGCTAACGCACCATGCATTTTGGACATAAAACAGGTGGACGCCAACGATACCTCCAGACCACCCCTAGAGATACCGCATGAGAGCGGACGCCTGGGTCTGCTAATTAACGCTGATTACTACTGAAACACATACACCTGAATGTAATAAGCAATGCTGCAGCCTATTAAGTCACAACCATTATTTCACTACCTGCAACCCACACACAGAAACAAGAACCAGTAGGCGCCTCCTGTATATCAGTATACATTTAATACACAATTAACAATCACTAAATAACACACATAGAATAAAATAAAATAAAGGATAAAAGGTATTGGATAAATTGCATGCATGCACTATTCAATTAAAAGAAGGCCATATCAATGCGTTAGCATAAATGTGTAACAAATAGTTACCAAGTCCTGGATTGGACCAAATGGGACAGTAGTAGCAGTCACTCCATGGGGGGTAATCCCAAATACAGTCTGTGTTGGTCGAATATTTTTTTGTAATCCTCCCGGCAAGGGTAAACGCTGGGAAAAAATGGAGTGAATCCCTCACAGCTACAGGTGACCGTTTGGGGATGGTGCCTTGGTCGCTTGGCTGGAGGATTGACACGGTCTCACAAATCTACAGTGTGTAGTGCGGAGTGGGTGGGCACACTTGACCAATATGCCTTGCCTTGGTGCGCAAGCTACAGCTGCTGCAGCGGCCAGCAAGCCGACTGTAGGCTAAAGTACACAGTCTCCGGCGGCGCAACTCTGGGTAGACTTGTGCTGCTGTAGGAAGCAGACTGGCTGATCACGGTCCTCCGTGTATCAGCGTCGGCAGGGGGAACACTCTGTGCTGCTTGTGAATGTCCGTGGGTTGGACCAGAGTGTACAAGGGGGATTTTTGCTCCCAATCGACCCTTTGAGTCCTCAGTCTGCCGATAGTTAGGGGAAAGCTCCTCTTAATAGCGCTCCGCTATGCAACGCCGTCCTCCCCACCTCCGTCGGCGCCGGGCAGGGGGAAAGCTGCACAGTGTGTATGCACTGAGTGGCTTTCCCCACAGCGATGAATGCAATCATCGCTGTCCATACAGGGCACAGTCTCCCAGTGTGTATGGACCTTTAGACCCACAGAGAAGGCGCAGAAGGAGAATTTCACTCCAAACACTAGTAATAGCACCACTTATCTGTGGGAAGCAAAACAGAAATACCCCCGGGTCATTCTGTGATTATTAAGCTGAAACTGCCTATGCATACACGTATATACATATAGACATATGATAAGACGCACTGACATTCTTGTGTATATAATAATAATAATAATAATACAGTAGGGGGACATTGACACTGGGGCCCCCCCTTCGCGAGGATTGAATATCCTTTTTAGATTCACTTATTTTGTTTCTTTACCCCTATATTCTTTTTTGGTTTTATATTTCACAGTCTTTTAAACATATCTGTCTGATGGATACCAAAATAATAATGTGAGACACTCATGTTGGCATTTTCATTTGTCGACCTTGTGCAGGATGACCTACACACCGTCATACCCACTGTGTCGACCATTAACCCTGGTGTTGCACCATGAGGCCTATCTGACCCCACTTCTCTTTGAACCATTGGTTCTTTGAAACTACCACGAATAGTGACTTTGCCTTTCACGTATTTTCTCATAATGACTTCCTAAGAATGTGGCACACGGTCGCTAGTTTTTGTGTCTTTCTGTTTATTTTCTATTTACTGTTATTTGTGTTTGGGTTCCAATCTCCCTAGCCAGAAGTTCATGGTCTGCAAAGCTTCTCTGTCAGTCACTTCATTGGTTACCTGTATTCTACCATACTCAATAAAAAATTAGTTTACTTACACACAAAGCCATAAACCAAACTACACCAACATACATATCTTCTCTTATCTCAAAATATCATCCAACACGACCTCTACGCTCCTCCCAAGATCTGCGTCTCTCATTCACACTCATTACTCTCTCCCATTCCCGACTGCAGGACTTTCTTCGGGCTGCACCCACGCTGTGGAATGCCCTCCCAAGCACAATAAGGCTCTCCTCCAGTCTCCGAACCTATAAGCGTTCCCTAAAAACTCATCTCTTCAGGCAAGCTCATCATATTCCAGTCACTTAACCTTCATATACCGTTCCTATCTAATCACATCCCCACTGTACAGGCCACACATATCGGTACTTATGTAGATTTTTTTATTGTATGCCTTAAGTTAAGGCATACAATCAGATGCGATGCGATATCGCATCGCATGCGACCATCGGATGCGATGACCCGATTTTTACATAGGAATCAATGTTAAAATGGACTGAGTCCATTTTAACATGGAATTCAATGGGAAAAAGGGGTCCTTTTCATACCCCTACTATCCAAGTGGGCATGGAGTTGGATATAAACCTGTGGCGAGCGAAGCGAGCCCCGCAAGGGGACGGTATTCTGTGTCCGCTCGCCACAGGTTTATATCCAACTCCATGCCCACTTGGATAGTAGGGGTATGAAAAGGACCCCTTTTTCCCATTGAATTCCATGTTAAAATGGACTCAGTCCATTTTAACATTGATTCCTATGGAAAAATCGGGTCATCGCATCGCATCGCATCCGATGGTCGCATGTGATGCGATGCGATGTGCCCGATCCGATTTCTAAATCGGGCGCCCAGATACTACATAAGTACCCACATATCCTCTCCTATCCAATCACATCCCCACTGTACAGGCAACACATATCCATATTCGCAAGTGCGAATCATCACGTCACCGGGCTCACTTTTAGTGTTCATTCCAGCACCTGCCATATTTGAAAACCCATGCAGATCCTCTACCCTGCGTGGGGTGTCGCTGTCTGTTGTGGTGTTTCTAGCACAGGTTTGGTTTGCATATCAGTGCTAATATACAGACCACACTGTGCTAGAAGCACTACAGCAGACAGCGACACCCCAGGCAGGGAAGAGGAACTGCATGGGTTGTCAAATATGGCGAGTGCTAGAATGAACACTACACTTTACGGCAGGCTGAATTCACCTAAAAGCGCTTGCACCTTTATAGGGGTGCGAGCAATTTTAAGCGAATTCAGCTCAGGGAAGGGTGCAAGATTGGGCTGAATTGGGTGCTGTTTCCAGTGTTTAAACACATGAAAATGGCACCTAAATGGCACCTCACACCCTTCAGGCCTTATAGGATTTACCCGCATGTATATAACCCACTGGGTGAGCTGTGGTCGGACTCTGACAATCAGCGCAACTGTAATAGAGACACAAAACAGGAAACCCAGTAAAATACACAGAAACCACAGGTTAGGCTACAGATTCGGTTTCTTTCTATAAATATACGTCACCATCACCGGAGGTCTAGTGTCATCGCCTTTATAAAAGGAGGAGTTCCAGTAATAAGCGGAATACAGTTACTTCGTCGACATGCATAGGTCAACCAGGTCTTAGGTCGACACACTCAAAAGGTTGACAGGGTCATTAGGTGTCGACACAATCATTAGGTCGACATGGGGTTTTTCACTTTGTTTTTTTGAGCCGACATGTGCCGACAGGCGGTATTTCATGCCCTAACATCCACTAGAGGGTGGGGGGAGACTATAATAGTGTGCCAAGTGTATTATATTCTTCCCCCCCTTGTGCCCAAAGCATGGAGAGTGCAGCGAGCCAGGCAAGGGGACGCGGTGCACCTGTGTCGACATTCGGGACAAAACAAAAGTGAAAAACCCATGCTTGCTTCAGGCTCGGTGCCTCCCTGGGCTCAGCCACTATTATGTTCTCCCTCCATGCCCTGGTGGATGGTAGAGCATGAAATACCGCCTGTCGGCACATGTCGGTAAAAAGAAAACCGTGAAAAACCCCATGTGGCCTTTTGACTGTCAACCTTCCCAATGTTGACCTAATGCTTGTGTCGACCTAAAGTCATGTCGCCCTATTTTTTATATCCGTGCCAGCGGCATGACATCATGAGGCCATGTGTAATGTGTGGGAGAAAACGAGAATCAAATATTTTCTCCCAAACAATGGAAAACACAATGGTCATTCATAAATATTGGTTAAATCCATTTGATTTAAAGAATGTGTCTGAACAATTGTTTTTGTCCATTTTCAGTGTTTGGGTGCAAATGGTTTATTGTCATATGCTCCCATACATTACCAGATTTTTGTTCCCACCAGACAGATTGGACAAGCAAAACTTTAGGTGTGTACCCAGCTTAGGTCACATCTGACTTAGTTCAGAAGCTGCATGTTATGGGTCATTGCACACCAGCTGGGAGAAGAAAGCCCTGTGTGTGATCATCTGCTCCGGTACCTCTCTCCCATCAGGGGTTCCCAGAAGGAGGGATAATGAGAGTCATCTGTAGGGTCTCCTAAGCAGCAACAGCAAATGAGTGATTACAGAAACTCCCTGTCCTTGCAAAGTAACTCCTTAGTGGCACCCCTGGGAGAATGAAGAACATGAAGTACAATGCCAGGCAGCAGGAGATTTAAGACTGAAACAGGAGCCTCCTGTAGAATTTGCAAGAATAGGCAATTGTGAGTAAAGGGAGGGTGTCAACCTTCAAACCTAGGCACATTTTTTTTATCTGAAAATTATAAAAAGGACCTCCATTAAAACAAATATGGTACAACATTAATAACCATATTAATAACAGCACAGTATTTAGACAATCATCGGTATGTCATATTTTTCATTGTCTCTTTGAACGGTATCTGGTCAAAATACCGGCAGTGGGAATCCTGACAGTCAGAAGACCTACAGAGGGACCCCGAAGGCCAGAATCCTGACACATCCCGGAAGTACCAGGGTTATGGTTAGGCATCGGGGGTGAGGAAGGTTAAAGTTAAGCTGCGGGGAAGTAGATAGTTAGGGTTTTACTGTGGGAAGGAGGGTCAGAGGTAGGTATAGAGGTAAAAGTTGGATAAACATACTGCCAGGATGTGTCAGGATTCTGTCCATCTGGATCCCGCAGTCGGTCTTTTGACGTCATGATTCCAACTCCTTTGAAACCAGCCAAGCTGATAATATTAATTTTAGCAGTGCCCCGAGTGGGACGATTGCAGGGAACACTTTTACACAAGACAAGAGGTATAGGATAGTCCGCGCCTACAGACTGCAGCACTGTAAAACGCCAGGGATTATCAATCCCAGAAAACACAATCCAGAAAGTACAAAAGGGGCGAATACACTTGCGCTGTCTTGAAATAAATACTCTGCTGCTTGCCAGATGGATAGTTCTTCCCCAAATGGAATGAGCAGAGAGTAGGGGCAAGGGCAAAGGGTCAAAGAGATGTTATCAATGGGGGTATCGCCCCCTGCAACTGACCTCTCTGCCGTGCCCTATGGGCATATAAAGGTATCTTTTATCCACAAGGTGTCCAGTCTCTAATTATCAATTGGATCAGAGCTCACCTTATAGCGGTGCCCTATGGGCATGGAAAGGTTTCTTTTCCTGTCCCTTTAGTTCGGAATGGTCCAAATCATCACCAGTCTCAGATCAGTGAAAAAAGGTGCTTTTTATTCCAATCACGACAGGTAATAACAATAAAAATGGGTTTAAAAGAGTTTAAAACAGGCACTTGATGGAATCCAACGGACCTGCGTCCGACCACCTCCACCTCACCCGGGTTCAGAGAAGAAGGTGAGTGTCTTAAAGATGAAAAAATGACACTGGAATTTCAAACAGGTGCCTTGGCTCAGTTCCTCCAGCCAACGCGTTTCGGGCCTCACCTAGGGCCCTTTTTCAAGGTATGGAGGAAGGAGAGTAGGTACAGGTATATATACCTGTCTCAATTTACATAAAACAAAGTCACAATAAAAAAACGGTTCTGGATCCAATTCAAAATATCCCTATATAATACAATAAGACAGTGCTAATCGCTAGTAGGCAGCTAACACAATGAGACAATGAGACAATGAGCTGCCTACTAGCGATTAGCACTGTCTTATTGTATTATATAGGGATATTTTGAATTGGATCCAGAACCGTTTTTTTATTGTGACTTTGTTTTATGTAAATTGAGACAGGTATATATACCTGTACCTACTCTCCTTCCTCCATACCTTGAAAAAGGGCCCTAGGTGAGGCCCGAAACGCGTTGGCTGGAGGAACTGAGCCAAGGCACCTGTTTGGAATTCCAGTGTCATTTTTTCATCTTTAAGACACTCACCTTCTTCTCTGAACCCGGGTGAGGTGGAGGTGGTCGGACGCAGGTCCGTTGGATTCCATCAAGTGCCTGTTTTAAACTCTTTTAAACCCATTTTTATTGTTATTACCTGTCGTGATTGGAATAAAAAGCACCTTTTTTCACTGATCTGAGACTGGTGATGATTTGGACCATTCCGAACTAAAGGGACAGGAAAAGAAACCTTTCCATGCCCATAGGGCACCGCTATAAGGTGAGCTCTGATCCAATTGATAATTAGAGACTGGACACCTTGTGGATAAAAGATACCTTTATATGCCCATAGGGCACGGCAGAGAGGTCAGTTGCAGGGGGCGATACCCCCATTGATAACATCTCTTTGACCCTTTGCCCTTGCCCCTACCCTCTGCTCATTCCATTTGGGGAAGAACTATCCATCTGGCAAGCAGCAGAGTATTTATTTCAAGACAGCGCAAGTGTATTCGCCCCTTTTGTACTTTCTGGATTGCAGGGAACAGTCTGCAACAACTGCCGCACTTGTGTCCTGAGCACAATGCAGGACATAGAAGGAATAGATGATTTGTATCTCTTATTCTACACGCAATAAAAGCTACAGTTCTCACCAGAGCAAATGCCCCTACAGATGGAGCCCCTCTCATTCAGCTCATTCAGATTGTCCACGCTGGCGAGCGCTGACTGAGAGGGACTCCCATCTGACTAATCACTCGGCGGCGGGGATCGGTAACTGGGATCGCGCAGGGTTAGGTGGGGGAAGGGTGTGGGGAGGCTGCGCAGGCGAGGACCATAGGCGAATCTAGAAATATGGTAATAGGTAGTGCCAGACCAGAGACAATGGATTTGCGCGCGGTTACGTAAAAAATAAATAAAAAAAAAATAAAAATAAAAAAATTCATGTTCTGACACAGGGAATTCTGTTATGCTGTTATTCTGTGTCTTCACAAGTGCAAGTTCATCCCAGTAACTGCCTGCGATGGGGAGCACAAAACTCCATAACAGGCAGCATGGTAGCAGCTAGTTCCCCTTCGCCGTAAGGACCTGGGGAGGAGAGGGGGCGGGAGAGGGGGCGGGAGAGGGGGCGGGAGAGGAGGAGCAAGGTCAGAACAAGACAACTTTTTTTTGAGCCGACATGTGCCGACAGGCGGTATTTCATGCCCTACCATCCACTAGGGCGTGGAGGAGGTTATTAAAGCTGTGGCGAGCGAAGCGAGCCACCGTGCCCGAAGCATTGCGAGCGAAGCGAGCTATGCGAGGGTCCATTTGGGTCTCTTCTTCTGAACTTGCTCCTCCTCTCCCTGCCCCATCTCCTCCCCAGGTCCTTACGGTGAAGGGGAACTAGTCTCAACCCAGGCAGCATCTGGGATGAACTTACAATTGTAAATACACCCCTCCCCCATCCCACTGCATAAAAGTATATACAAAAAAATAAAAACTGTGGACTGTATAGAAGCTCATCCCCCCCACATGCAGGGCATATACCCGCATTCTAATATTACTGTGCTTTGCAGCTGTCAGGATTCCAGCTTGGAGCTTCCCGCTGATACTACACTGTGACTGCTGCCACTCCCCCACATTATATACACGCCCCACTCCCCCACATTATATACACACCCCACATTATATACACCTCCCACATTATATACACACCCCACTCCCCCACATTATATACACCTCCCACTCCCCCACATTATATACACCTCCCACTCCCCTACATTATATACACACCCACTCCCCCAGTATACACAGCACTCAACTGGCTGTGTTGCTCCAGCCTGGAAGGTGCAGGGACCCGGCAGTGTGGTGGGGGAGGCAGCTCACCGCAGGCTCAGTCAGAAGCTGCCATGAGGAGCAGGGAGAGCTGGCCTCACGGAGCTCAGACAGTGAGGTGGGCGGGGCTAGCCTCCAGGAAGCAGCAGAGCTCTGCCTGTTAGCTCTCTCCTCTCTCCTTCCGAAGACTTCCTGTCAGCGGCAGCGTTACAGGTGACAGCAGCTCAGCCACAGGGGGAGGCTAGGCAAGCCTGCGGTGGGCACATTTAATATTTAAAGCTACAGGCACTGGGCAGTCTAATGGGTAGTCCGGTGCACCCCTGGACCACCCCTTAGATTCGCCTATGGCGAGGACCGACGGGGAGCTCCATCGGAAAGGGGTGCACGAGCATCTCGTGTGCGCGGGTCCCCTTCCGGAGGCTGCCGATTCCATCACCAGTCCCAGTATGAATGAGACGGGCTCCATCTGTACAGCGCTCCATGTGTAGCAGCCATAGTGATAGCGATGTGCGGCCCTGTGAGTCACTCTTGCCCGGCGATTAATATCCAGCATGCTGGATAAATCTAGTTAATTGCCGGTCAGGGTCAGTGTTCTCACCGGATGAACACAGCGCTGTGTGCTGAGCGAGCTGTCAGGGACAAATACATCTCTGTGCAGCGCTGTGTGCTGAGCGGTCTGTCAGGGCCAGACACATCTCTGTGCAGCGCTGTGTGCTGAGCGGTCTGTCAGGGCCAGACACATCTCTGCGCAGCACTGTGTGCTGAGCGGTCTGTCAGGGCCAGACACATCTCTGTGCAGCGCTGTGTGCTGAGCGGTCTGTCAGGGCCAGACACATCTCTGCGCAGCTCTGTGTGCTGAGCGGTCTGTCAGGGCCAGACACATCTCTGCGCAGCGCTGTGTGCTGAGCGATCTGTCAGGGTCAGACACATCTCTGCGCAGCGCTGTGTGCTGAGCAGGCTGTCAGGACCAGACACATCTCTGTGCAGTGCTGTGTGCTGAGCGGTCTGTCAGGGCCAGGCACATCTCTGCGCAGCGCTGTGTGCTGAGCGAGCTGTCAGGGCCAGACACATCTCTGTGCAGCGCTGTGTGCTGAGCGGTCTGTCAGGGCCAGACACATCTCTGTGCAGTGCTGTGTGCTGAGCGGTCTGTCAGGGCCAGGCACATCTCTGCGCAGCGCTGTGTGCTGAGCGAGCTGTCAGGGCCAGACACATCTCTGTGCAGCGCTGTGTGCTGAGCGGTCTGTCAGGGCCAGACACATCTCTGTGCAGCGCTGTGTGCTGAGCGGTCTGTCAGGGCCAGACACATCTCTGTGCAGAGCTGTGTGCTGAGCGGTCTGTCAGGGCCATATACATCTCTGTGCAGCTCTGTGTGCTGAGCGGTCTGTCAGGACCAGACACATCTCTGTGCAGTGCTGTGTGCTGTGCGATCTACATTGCCGCGTTGTGTGTAGGCCCCTTTACTGTAGGAGTTAGTTTCTGTGAGATATATTATTGTTTGCTGCTGTTCTACTGAGCTTACAGCAACACCTAGGGTGGAGAAATGAAACCATCGCTGATGACGTCCATTACACAGCATTTGGCTAAAGCAGTGGGCATGTCTGAGGTTTCCTATAACCTGAGAGGAAGTTCCCCTGCATTGTACGAGCGCTCATTGTGCTGAGAAGATGCTGGACAGGACCCCGGAGCTGATCTTCATGGCGCTGTCGGCCTGTCTCCTGGCTTCAGGTGAGCAAGCAAAGCTTAAATATTCTCAGCACATTGCAGTGTAATAAGATCCACGGTGAAGGCATTTAATATACAAAAGTTTGACAAAATAAATGGACCTAGATAAGACGCAGAAAGTATCCCCTCAGAGCCACGAGCCAACCTGTCCTCTAACGCAAAAAGACTATTGGGCACCTGGATTTTATCCAATCACAACCAAGCAGATCTGGGGCAGAGGACTGTTAACCCTTTGAGTTCCAACGTCACTGTGAGAGATCCTTCAAAATAAACGCTAAAAAATGCCAGCGCCGCACAGAGCGACATGTATTTAGTATAAATAAATACAAATACAGCAAAGGCAAATGATTCTGAAGTTTAGTTAAATATTGCACGTAACTATAGCCCCACAGCCCCCGATGTGGCGGGGAGGCGCTGAGGGACTGTGGGCGCCGGTCTGTGGGGCTATAGTTACTAGTATTTGTCTGTGTCCCCGGGACATATCGGCAGTGCCGCCCCCCCTCCCAAGTAGACACCCCCTTACCCCTCCGCATGCCGCCACCGCATTCAGGCTCCCACAACGCAGTTCTTCTCCTGGCTCTGTCTCCTCCTGCAGTTCTAATGAAATATGACCATCACAAAATGGCTACAAAAATGGCTGCCCCCATACAGCAGACATTTTTTTTGGGATGTCAGAGGAGGCAACGGCCTCCTCTAGCATCCTTAAAAACTGTCTGCTATTAGAGGGCAGCCATATTGTGATGGTCATTTTTCATTAGAACTGCAGGAGGAGACAGAGCCAGCAGAAGATCTGCGCTGTGGGACCCTGAATGCGGCGGCGGTGGCGGCATGTGAAGGGGTAAGGGGGGTGTCTAACATTACTTGGGAGGGTGGGTAGGAGGGCTAGGGGAGGGGGGCAGCGCTGCCGATATTGGCGGGGGGGGCGCAATTAATCTAGTTACACTACTGGATACACACTATTCCTGGTAATTTTCCTGTACTGAACACAGTAAGCAGATATAACAATACTGATAGTTGCATTTGAAAGCACAGTTTAGGAAAAGCTTCTAATACCTGCACTGCCTCTTGGCGTATAGGGATAAGTTATTTCCATTGTCGGAGTACCGGGGGAGTGAATGGGTTATATGCTAAATGTCAGCAGTACTTGTGTAACACTCAGGTCTGAGGTTACAGAGATTTACCTTGCAGGAACATCTTCAGTGGCAACTCAGAATTCTTCACAGAGAGGCAGGAGTTAAACAGGTGACAGTGAAATAAAGGGGTTTTATTACAATTTCAGCTTCAAGCAATAATAGCAATTGACACCATATACTTAGAATACAGGTGCTGAAGTCTGCATTAGTCTGTGTGTCCCTTTAACCACTTAAGTGGTATGCCCTGAAATTTTCCGGGCTCAGCTGCGCTGCCGCAGCGGGCTGTCCCGGAAAAATTTCAGGGCATACCACTATGTAGGTGCGCGCCAGTGGTGTCTCCATCGGAGCACCACTGGCGCACTACCTTAGGGGTCCCCCCCTCAGTCACCCCACCCCTCTTGTTGGCCCCCCCGGGTCCCTCTGCTCCGGCGTACACAGCGATCGTACGCCGGAGCTTCCACGCCGCCAGCCGCCAATCATCCTGTAGAGACGTAGGCGGCAGGCGGATGTTTGGGGCGGCTCGGGGGGACTCGGGAGAGTTCAATCACCCAAGTCCTCCCGAGCCACCGCGAAACATCCCCGAGCCTGCCGCCTTTTTTAATCCTTATTTCTTTGTAAGGGTATTCCTATAATTTATATATATATATATATATATATATATATATATAATATAAATACCCTTATACCCTTACAAAGAAATAAGGATTCAAAAAGGGTTGAGATTACCTGAAGGGCAAAAAAAGGGGCAGACTAGATGGGCCAAATGGTTCTTATCTGCCGTCAAATTCTAGGTTTCTATGTGGAGTCTTTTCCAGCATTCTCAAACTACAGAATCAAAGTCAAATAAATCCTGCAGGTGCAACCTTTAGTATCTTGCCTTATTTTCAGCACATTATCCAGATTGCACAGTGTCCAAATGTTAAGCCAACAGTCTATGCATGGACTTGTCTTTTGCAGTATCAGGACTAAACTTTGTAGTACTATAACATAAACAGCAACAGCTGAAACCTGCAAAGGCTGGGTGACCAAATACAGACTAGTCACATATAAGTTCTGATTCAGCTGCTTGACTGGGAATGTTTTTACTTGCTGGGTCTGTATCACAAACAAATGCCTGTCCATCACTGGTTACTTACTCACAGCAGCCGGGGTGCTCATCTCCTCTCAGCACTGTAGCCAGCCCAGGGGGCTCATCTCCTCTCAGCACTGTAGCCAGCCCAGGGGGCTCATCTCCTCTCAGCACTGTAGCCAGCCCAGGGGGCTCATCTCCTCTCAGCACTGTAGCCAGCCCAGGGGGCTCATCTCCTCTCAGCACTGTAGCCAGCCCAGGGTGCTTGTCTCCTCTCAGCACTGTAGCCAGCCCAGGGTGCTCGTCTCCTCTCAGCACTGTAGCCAGCCCAGGGGGCTCGTCTCCTCTCAGCACTGCAGCCAGCCCAGGGGGCTCGTCTCCTCTCAGCACTGTAGCCAGCCCAGGGTGCTCGTCTCCTCTCAGCACTGTAGCCAGCCCAGGGGGCTCATCTCCTCTCAGCACTGCAGCCAGCCCAGGGGGCTCGTCTCCTCTCAGCACTGTAGCCAGCCCAGGGGGCTCGTCTCCTCTCAGCACTGTAGCCAGCCCAGGGGGCTCGTCTCCTCTCAGCACTGCAGCCAGCCCAGGGGGCTCATCTCCTCTCAGCACTGTAGCCAGCCCAGGGGGCTCGTCTCCTCTCAGCACTGCAGCCAGCCCAGGGGGCTCATCTCCTCTCAGCACTGTAGCCAGCCCAGGGGGCTCGTCTCCTCTCAGCACTGTAGCCAGCCCAGGGGGCTCATCTCCTCTCAGCACTGTAGCCAGCCCAGGGGGCTCATCTCCTCTCAGCACTGTAGCCAGCCCAGGGGGCTCATCTCCTCTCAGCACTGTAGCCAGCCCAGGGTGCTCGTCTCCTCTCAGCACTGTAGCCAGCCCAGGGGGCTCATCTCCTCTCATCACTGTAGCCAGCCCAGGGGGCTCATCTCCTGTCAGCACTGTAGCCAGCCCAGGAAGCTCATCTCCTCTCAGCACTACCTTATAGCTAAACTCACTGTGGCTGACTGGCTGTAGGGATCAGATGAACTCCAGGGTCTCCCAAAGTCTTAGTTTAGCTGGCTATCTTCATGAGAGGTCAGTGCCCTTGCTCCTTGTAATGCTGACTGTTCCAGCAGCTATCACTCAGCAACCATGCTCTCTCCATATGCTGCTGGCTGACTCAGTCCTCTCTTTACTTTCACTTTCTAAAGACTCCTGCCTCCTCCTGTGCATGTGTGGCCAGCTTCCTGAGCCAATCAGTGCACTAGGAAGTGCCTGCTACACATGTGGACACATGAGAGAAGAAGTTACCTCTGCAGTACCCAGAGTGTCCCTGAAATGAGGCAGCAGAATAAATAAAGCACATGGATGCTTTCCATAACAAAACAACAGATATTCATACACATTCCTGTACATTGCTTCCAAAAAACAGTCCCAGTATGTCTTTCTGGGGTGCCACACTTGGTAACATGTATAGCTCTTAAACGGAAGTAAAACAATCACTGGCTAATACAGTTAAAGCCACAAATGTGACGTGAAACG
Source organism: Crinia signifera (assembly GCF_055691185.1). Taxonomy (NCBI): domain Eukaryota; kingdom Metazoa; phylum Chordata; class Amphibia; order Anura; family Myobatrachidae; genus Crinia; species Crinia signifera. The sequence goes on along the minus strand of NC_139228.1, from coordinate 13,728,898 downwards.
GAGGTACTGTACCCATGATTTTTAGCAACCTCTAAATGACACAAGGGATCCGCAGCATAATAATAATAAAAATCATCAAAATAGTTATTTATCGAACACTTTTCTCCAAATAGTGCTTTACATTTGCGTTTACAGCACACAAAAAAAATGTAGGTTTCACTTCTATATTAGTGAACAAATCAGGCCTCGGTATTCGTTTTTTTACCTCTCAACTGTCCCGATTTTCATGGGACCATCCTGTTTTTTGGGGGACATTATCTGGATGATTTCCTTTTTGTAGGACCGGGAGACAGTAGTAAGTGCGCACATTTGCTCTTGTCGGCCAAGGTATTGCGAATAGGTCGGCATGCTATAAGGCCTGCACTAGAGCCGAATTTCCCGTTAGGAAACGTACCTAGGGGCGGTACATGTTTGGGGGCGGCATTTTGATGCCTGTGATAGTACTGTCAGCCCAAAATGTACCAATAACTGCAAAATACACACTGTACTATATTCCATCTTACATAGAGTGTAAATGATAGGACATACAGATACAGATACTGTCCCTGTAAACTGGCCTACTAAGTAAATATGTATTCATAATAAAATAACGTCGCAGTTATTAAACTTCTCTCCGGGAGAAGCTACGTTGTGGGGGTGGGGCGAGGCTGATGTCACTAAGCCCCGCCTCCATGACCGGCAGCAGCATCAATTTGCAGGTCCGTGGATGGTGGGCGGGGCTAAAATGACGCAAAACACGTCATTTTGGCCTCGCCCCCTCCCCACAGACCAGCGAAATTCGAAACTTTAAACTGCGGGGAAAGGGGGAGCCGGGGCTGTAGGGAAAATGCGGAAGACTTGCCCACCTTACCGGGGGCCGGAAGGGGGACCCGATTTGCGGGACCCTTCCGGCCATTCCGGGAGGGTAGGCAAGTCTGAGTTATTGGCTTTTTTTTATAAATCCATTATATTGGCTATTATCAAATGAGGGCTTATAAGTAATCAATAAAAATAATACAATTAGGCGGGGAGGGGGGCGCGAACATTATTGTTGTGCCTAAGGCTGGTTTCACACACTCCGGCTCCTGCCGGACGGCGAAAACCCGTGCAGCACACACTAGTTTATCATGGAGGGGATTGGCCACAGCCCGGCAGCCGTCCCTTCCAGTGGTGGGATCCGGCTGCAACCGTGCAGCCGGGTCGTGGCCGCCCCGTGTGAATGGACACAATAGTGTCCATTCACAACTAATGTGTGCGGCACGGCTCCCTGGCCGTGCGGGATTTCACCGTCCGGCAGGAGCCGGAGTGTGTGAAACCAGCCTAAGGGTACCCTCCTCCCTAAATCCGCCCCAACCTGCACCCTAACCACCTCCATGACTCTGTCTCAGGAGAAGAGCTATGGCTCCAGCTGGCACTGGGGGGGATTCTCTAAACAAGAAATGCGGTAAAAACCCTGTTATCGGGGTTTTTACCGCATTTTGGGATGCTGTAAGCATCCCCCGCCGGGTTAACGCGGCGGGGGGCATCGCCAGAAAAATCTGGCGATGCCCCATAGAAGCCAATGGGCTTCTACCGCAACCCATTGGCTTCTATCTAACAGGACACCCGGCAGGTGTGCTTGCTGCAATACTTAGCCACAGACTGGAATAACCTGAACACTGGAGTAATCTCAGACAGTAGTTAGCTAGGAGAAAAAGGAAGAACACTGTGCTTTTGAGGCCTGGTAAATATCACACAAAATTGTATATTAAAATATAAACATTATAACTACTAATATGAATTAATAACACATAATAAAAAAGATTTTAAAAAGTGAAGGTGATCTTGGCTTTGAATGATCATATATTGAGGGAATAGACACCCCTCTTTATCCTCTTTATATAGATCCCTGTCGGTAGCGCACGCAGGGGGGTTTCTGAGTACCCAGAAACCCGACCAGGAATCTAAGGGCTGAAAGCTGAGGGTCCCCTCTTTATAGGCCCTGGGGAACTGGAGATATCTGACTTCAAAGCAGTGGTCACCATCCAAGCCTGTTAATTGCTCTTCCCAGTCAGATATTTCAGGTTCTGTCTGACTTAGAGTTTTTATTCCAAAATCTGGGACTCTCCCCCTTTGATGGACACTAGCAGCTTGTCTCTACTCATCCCAGAACCAGAGATATCAGCCTTCCAGCAACTGGTTACTGCTCCAGCTCCACACACCTGGTATGTAGTTTTATATTCTAGTTGGCAGATTGCTCTGCCTCCTGAACTCTGATCCCCTAGTACCCAATACCATTTGGTAGGTGGGATTCTCTAGTTTTTAATTCCATTAAAATCGAAGAAATCTATTTCCGGGAACTGGAGATATCTGCAGTCAAGCAAGCTGTCCTCCCACCAGAAAATTATGAATAATGAGCCCACTCTACTATACACCCCTCCTCTGCGTATTAAACATCCTCTACCACCCTGGAAGTTATGTATCAGGGCCCCTTCATTCAGCCCAATGCCCCCTTCTCCCACCCCTTCTCCCACCATCTGTGCAGTAAAGGGGTAATTAGTGAAAATTACTGATCCAGGCCCTGCATGCTGAGCGGTTGATATAATACCCCCTACCACCCGGGGGACATCAAAGCTTCCCCCACCCCTACCGCTGGAGGATCGGTAGGAGCCCCAATACATTACTATGCCCAGGGGTCTACACTGCTGTTATGTGTGTATATATATATATATATATATTTTATTATTATTATTATTATTATTATTATTATTATTATTATTATTATTATTCATTTGGTCTATCTATAATACTTTAACTGACCCGGCATATACTGGGTCACCTAAGTACCCATCTCCGTGCTTTGCTCCGCCCCTTTCTGGAAACCCCCCTTCTGAAAATCCTGAGTTTGCCCCTGCCTGTTTCTATGAATGACTTGTATTACAGATGAAGGTCAAATCTACAAGCTGTCATAAACATAAGGGACTGACTATCCCTTTAAATATAACTGCTGCTGCTTGAAGGGAAGTCCATAGACAGCGCCTGGAGTTTTACCACTAGGGGTCAATAATTCCTTTTTTAGTTAGCTAGGAAATCTGAGAATCTATTGGAACATAGAAATTGCCAGGAACAAGGAGTATAATAAGAGTATCACAGTTATATAACCGGCAGGGTTTATTACTTATACACCAGTGGTTTAGGAGGCAGCCACACCCAAAGACTAAGGTATGCATGGAAACAAGACAAGATGGATCAATCAAAACCTGGAGCTCTGACCCGGTGAACACATAAAACCCACACTGAACATGAATAATAGTGGCTGCTGCGGTCGCAGCCCATGACACCTAGCAGACTTTAAATTCCTGTGAGAAACTATGCAGCCGAACTCAGGATGGGCAAGTGAAAACCGTAACTAAAACCTTGTCGGTCTCGTTCGGTAATGACTCAACCAACGCGCTAACTCCTAAACTTCTATAGGGAGTGGGCCCTACTTGCTGCTAAAGCCTGGTCGGACTAAAGGTGGCGGACGTGTAGGCTTTCCTGAGGTGACCCGCGCTGCATAGCCGTCATTCATGGTGAAAATGACACTTTGCACCTGTATCGCACTTTGAGTCGTGGAATGCAAAGCACTTGCCCATGGATCTGGATTTGGTACTGCCCATCCACCCCTAAAACACCTTCTTGTTGGGGGCCTCTGTAGAGGTATGGCTTTTGCTGATAACCTCCAACCATATCTCCACAACCTTAAACCCCATAGGCATGACCCGGATGCCTCGTGGTTTAGACAAAATATCTCATTGTATTCCCTCCAGGCCCAATCTTTGTATGATAAGAAGGTCTTGTTCACTAGGAAAGTTTACCGCAGGATGTTTTTGTGCTCTTCCGGCCTGGTGTCTAAATAGCATGAGGTGAATATTAAGAAACCCTTTAGCCAGTGGTGAAAACTCCTGTAGGAGTTTTCTCCCAATCCCCCTGCCTTCTTAGCCTTGTCGAATTCCTTCTTCATGTCAGTAGTCAACGTGAAGATAATCGACAAATTTCCCCTTATTAATTTTACCCTTAATCCCCCTACGAAAGCCCTTAGTAATTTCTGTGTTAGCGCATCTCACCATATCTGAAGACATCCCGCGCAACAAACCTGGCGAACTTGAATGGCCGCTTGGGGGAACCAAATTCCTCCCTACTGGCAGAGGAACGGGATGTGGAAGATGCAGAGGAAGGGGTACCATCATGCTCACCTACACCAGACAGTCCCCTGCTCCCAAGACGTCCCAACCACAGCAGATCTGCCGACACCACACCAGAAACGACATCCACACCGGAGGTAAGAGGTGTGGCCAATGGGCTCTCAGCTGATGATGCCACTGTGTCACGAGTTCCAGCCTGGGCGCCCTTCATAGTTGACCATGCAGCAGGGGGGGTCACAACCGGCACAAACTGTGAGCTCAGAAGAAACACAAACAGGAGTCAGTACAGAAGAGAAACCCTGCAAACAGACCGTGGCGACGGGGCAGGAAGCCAGCGCGGTTCCGACAGAGAAAAAAGAAGTTTGAGTGGTGCGCTTCCGACAGGCCCTGTGAAAGGAGGGAGATGGGTTGCAAAAGCGGCGGAACAGATTGCAGCTGCAGCAGGAGGAAAAACCACCCCCAACAGCGCCAGAGAAGGTACCCGTCTGCCAATATGAGGCCTGGCGAGGTGCAGCACTAGGCCAGCTGTGTTTGCCGGGCACTCCCGTCCTGCCCATGTGTGACGTGTCCTGCTGGAATGCCGGCATCTGCCCTGGGAAAGAATGTAAGTGAAACTGCTGCTGGCCTATATAATATACAGGGTGCCCTGTGGTCTACGGCGTGGTAAATGACCACTTTGTTTGCGCCTGGTGCCCAATGGGGGACTGTGCAGCAAAAGCATTACTGTGAAACGCGCCAGTTGACTGACAAAGAATATTTGAGACCATTTGACATTCTGATTTGTTTTGTTCTGTTTTCTGCAGCCAGAGGTGATGCCGCCGTACAAGTGACTGGCCTTATAAACCAGTCTGTCCAGCTGACCAACTACCGGCGTCTCCAGCTTCCTATAGAAGAGATCATGTGGAGATTCTCAACCAATGGGAAGATTGTTAAAGTGGCAGAGGTTAAAGACCAAATTTGGACAACGTACCATCCGCAATTTGCCAAACGGGTTCATGGCCTTAATAACGGAGAAACATTAGAGATCACACAACTAAGCGCGAGGGACAGTGGAGACTACGCCGCCGAAATCACACTTACCAATAATCAGCAATTCAGAGCGGATTTTAAACTCAGGGTGTACGGTATGTAAGATTGCAGCAGATAAAGGGCCTAATTCAGCATTGATGGGTGCGGGGGATCTGTGCATGCGCATATTTGCACATGGGCACACCCCAGGAGTGAACGGCTTCAGAGGGGGTGGGCAGGGATTGTGCCAGAGCAGGGGGAACACTCAGCACCTGCCCCCTTTTTGGTGGACACTGACTGAAATAAAAGTCGGTTTAGACTCCCCTATTTCCCAAGGGGAGAGAAATCATTTCATGGTCGGAGACCATTGAATGACATCTCTGTCCTTCGGCCACATGCGTGAAGCCGCTTGATCAGCGGCAATGGATAGGTACAGTATTGAATCACCCCCAGTGTGTACATTTGCATTCACCATAATTATCACATTACAATGACCCCAGCACAGTAGGACATGGAGGGATACATTTAATATAGTCTATTACATCCTAGAAAATGATCGGCATAATCTGATTGGTTGCTATGGGCAACATCTCATCCTCACTTATACCTTGTAGACGCCTAAGTAAATTTCCCCCACAGTATTAGGCAGCTAGCGAGCACACGGTGCTTAAACTTCATGTGTTGGAAACAAGCGCAAGGATCTTAGGGCCTTATTCTAGTTCACTCTTTCTGACATATTCCTTCTTAGATGGACAAAACCATGTGCACTGCAGGTGGGGCAGATGTTGCTTGTGCAGAGATAATTAGATTTGTTTACGATTCAATGGTCCACATCACACACGTGTAGCTCATGTTTTTGACACCTTTAAATCAGGTACAGGTCTCTTATACCCTTTAGACCTCATTATATAGCCAGGATATAGGTACCTACAGTCTCACTTATTTAGGGCATTGAGCGCTATTTTGATCACCATTTCAAATACGGATTACCTACAAGGGGTACAGCCTTGAAAAGTAGCAGCACTGCCCCCCCATAAGAGACACAGGGGTAGATGTATGAAGCAGTGATAAGGAAGGAGAAGTGATAAAGTGCCTGGTACTTTATCACCGGCCAATCAGCTCCTGACTGTTAAGTTACAGGCTGGGTTTAAAAAGGGACAGTCAGGAGATGATTGGCCAGTGATAAAGTACCAGGCACTTTATCACATCTCCTCCCTTATCGCTGCTTCATACATCTACCCAACACTGTGTGCAGGTAACCCCTAATTGTCTTTACATACCCAATGTACCTACAGCTACACCCGCCATTCAGCAGGCAGAGAAGGGGTCATAACATAGGTGCCGATTCTGTGGGTGCTCAAGGGCCCGAGCACCCACGGAAATTGATGCGCACCCACGGGCCCGAGTCCCACTGCTGGGCCGCCATATTAACTAATTTCCGCCTGCAGCACCCACATTGCCGGACCCGCCACCTCGGAAACAATATGCCGAGTGTATTCTGTCCATGCTTGTACCTGCACTGTGGGGGCATTTATGTACCTGCACTGTGGGGGCATTTATGTACCTGCACTGTGGGGGCATTTATGTATGTGGAACTCTGTTGCCGTAATTTGAATATTGGAGACAACTGTGCTCCATAATATAAATTGGTATTATTTTGTGGCCACACCCCTTCCCCATGAAGCCACTCCTCTATATTTCTGGCATGAGCACCCACCAGCAAAAACATAAATCGGCACCTATGGGTCATAATGCAACTGATGGCTATATGTTACTGGAACCATCACTTCCCCTGACCTTGCTGACGTCAATTGCACCATTACCAGCTTCCTTTCTGATTACAGAGCCTGTACCTCCCCCAGCTATAAGGATTGGATGGGAGAAGAGGACCAGTGACTGGTGTAATGTGACTCTGCATTGTTCTGTCCCATCAAACACATCAGCGTTGTCCTATACCTGGATATACAGATACACGGACTCTGAGTATCAGCTGTATAATAATAGTGACATCGCCCAGGTGGCCCTGCAGCCGGAGTTCTGGGACGTGGAGCTCCTGTGTGCAGTACAGAACCCAGCGGATCAGAAGAACGTCTCCATACACATACAGGACATCTGCCGTGATGTTGGTAACAGGAATGGGCATAAAATTGGTGAGAACCGGGGTAGCTCCCCCCACCCCTCCGGCTCTGAAACACGATTGCAGTATCAAGGCTTGCTGCTTCTATACGGGAATACTGTCATCACAATGAGGCACTCCTATACGGGCACTGCCTATCGTACACAATGAGGCACTCCAATAAAGGCACTGCCTATCATACACAATGAGGTACTCCTATACGGGCACTGCCTATCGTACACAATGAGGCACTCCTATACGGGCACTGCCTATTGTACACAATGAGGCACTCCTATACGGGCACTGCCTATCGTACACAATGAGGCACTCCTATATGGGCACTGCCTATCGTACACAATGAGGCACTCCTATACGGGCACTGCCAATCGTACACAATGAGGCACTCCTATATGGGCATGGCTTACCATGCACAATGAGGCACTCCTATACGGGCACTGCCTTATCGTACACAATGAGGCACTCCTATATAGGCACGGCTTACCATGCACAATGAGGCACTCCTATACGGGCACTGCCTTATCGTACACAATGAGGCACTCCTATATAGGCACGGCTTACCATGCACAATGAGGCACTCCTATACGGGCACTGCCTATCGTACAGAATGAGGCACTCCTATATGGGCACGGCTTACCATGCACAATGAGGCACTCCTATATGGGCACGGCTTACCATGCACAATGAGGCACTCCTATACGGGCACGGCTTACCATGCACAATGAGGCACTCCTATATGGGCACGGCTTACCATGCCCAATGAGGCACTCCTATACGGGCACTGCCTTATCGTACACATCGAGGCACTCCTATATGGGCATGGCTTACCATGCACAATGAGGCACTCCTATACGGGCATTGCCTATCGTACACGATGAGGCACTCCTATACGGGCACTGCCTACCGTACACAATGAGGCACTCCTATACGGGCACTGCTTATCGTACACAATGAGGCACTCCTATACGGGCACTGCCTGTCGTACACAATGAGGCACTCCTATACGGGCACTGCCTATCGTACACAATGAGGCACTCCTATATAGGCACGGCTTACCATGCACAATGAGGCACTCCTATACGGGCACTGCCTATCGTACAGAATGAGGCACTCCTATATGGGCACGGCTTACCATGCACAATGAGGCACTCCTATATGGGCACGGCTTACCATGCACAATGAGGCACTCCTATACGGGCACGGCTTACCGTACACAATGAGGCACTCCTATATGGGCACGGCTTACCATGCACAATGAGGCACTCCTATACGGGCACTGCCTTATCGTACACAATGAGGCACTCCTATATGGGCATGGCTTACCATGCACAATGAGGCACTCCTATACGGGCACTGCCTATCGTACACAATGAGGCACTCCTATACGGGCACTGCTTATCGTACACAATGAGGCACTCCTATACGGGCACTGCCTATCGTACACAATGAGGCACTCCTATATGGGCATGGCTTACCATGCACAATGAGGCACTCCTATACGGGCACTGCCTTATCGTACACAATGAGGCACTCCTATATAGGCACGGCTTACTATGCACAATGAGGCACTCCTATACGGGCACTGCCTATCGTACAGAATGAGGCACTCCTATATGGGCACGGCTTACCATGTACAATGAGGCACTCCTATATGGGCACGGCTTACCATGCACAATGAGGCACTCCTATATGGGCACGGCTTACCATGCACAATGAGGCACTCCTATACGGGCACTGCCTATCGTACAGAATGAAGCACTCCTATATGGACACGGCTTACCATGCACAATGAGGCACTCCTATATGGGCACGGCTTACCATGCACAATGAGGCACTCTTATATGGGCACTGCCTATCGTACAGAATGAAGCACTCCTATATGGACACGGCTTACCATGCACAATGAGGCACTCCTATATAGGCACTGCCTATCGTACACAATGAGGCACTCCTATATAGGCACAGCCTGCCATGCAAAATGAGGCACTCCTATACGGGCACTGCCTATCGTATACAATGAGGCACTCCTATCGTACATAATGAGGCACTCCTATACAGGCACTGCTTATCGTACATAATGAGGCACTCCTATACGGGCACTGCTTATCGTACATAATGAGGCACTACTATATGGGCACAGCCTGCCATGCACAATGAGGCACTCCTATACGGGCACTGCTTATCGTACACAATGAGGCACTCCTATACGGGCACTGCTTATCGTACATAATGAGGCACTCCTATACGGGCACTGCTTATCGTACATAATGAGGCACTACTATATGGGCACAGCCTGCCATGCACAAGGAGGCACTCCTATACGGGCACTGCTTTTCGTACACAATGAGGCACTCCTATACGGGCACTGCTTATCGTACATAATGAGGCACTCCTATACGGGCACTGCTTATCGTACATAATGAGGCACTCCTATACGGGCACTGCTTATCGTACATAATGAGGCACTCCTATACGGGCACTGCTTATCGTACATAATGAGGCACTCCTATACGGGCACTGCTTATCGTACATAATGAGGCACTCCTACATGTGGCCATATTATACTGTATGTAAAACTGACCTGGTTATTTCCTGTGTATCTGTCACCTGTTATTTGGCTTCCTGTGTTTCTCCTACACTACTGCTTGGGTCAGCATCACAGCTGTATCACATAGGATTTCTCTCTTACATTGGTACATTACAGTATGTATAATGGGGGCAGTGTGAGCAGTACATACGGACCCTGGCTCCAGCATGGGGTCATTTGAAACAGGCGCCATCTATATGGCACTGACTGATTGCACCTGAATGGAAAGGGGGCGGCGGTGCTGGGAGGCAGAATGGTTAGAAGGTTGGAGGAGTTTTTAAACTAGACATAGGGGGGTGGGTTCAAATAGAAACTATAGGGGGGATATACAGAGTAATAATGAACGGATAAGCAAGAGATTGGAGGATGGAGAAGGGGGTTGGGAAGAAAAACTAGATTTAGTAAAAAATTTGTAGAACAACTAGAACACAATCCTCCCTTAATGGAAAAAAAATAATAATAAAGAGTAAACTTGGCAGGAAAAATTGGGGAACATTTTAATTGGAGTATGCTACTGACCACCAAACATTAATGAAAGGGATGAGTCTCTACTTTTAAACCAAATAAAAATATATTTGATTAATATTGTACAAATAAAAAAGTCGTCAGATCAGGGGCAGGTACAAATTATGGGGGTTTTAGCTTTCCAGACGTTAACTGGACAAATGAGACATGTAAGTCAGCAAAAAGCAGTGGGTTCCTAAACCTACTCAAGGATCAGTTTATCACACAATCGGTTGAAACACCAACTCGTAATGGGGCGTTATTGGATTTAGTATTAACAAACAATATAGATTTAGTTTCAAATACCAAAGTAATAGAACATCTAGGTAAAATTTAGAGCAGGGGTGGCCAAACCGGTCCTCGAGATCTACCAATGGTCCATGTTTTCCAGACCACCTAGCTGGTGCACAGCTATAGTCATTACTAACTGTCACATTTTCAAACTTACTGTTACGCTGGAAGGCTGGGTACAGAACGTCAGGCGTGAGCCCGTAGCCGGGCCCGCCGGTTAGGACGGCCACAGCGCAACCTACACTCACTCTGTTGAGTACCTCTGGCAGATGTCAAGCCCCTGCGAGTGCTAGTGTTCATCTGTGGCCGCCGCGTCCGAAGGAGCGAGTTAGGCCCGCTCCAACCCCGATGCAGCTAGGTCTTGTGTGGGGGACAAAGGGCCAGCGATCGCCAGAGGTATGCTCAAGAGGCAGATCTAACTACAGGGCCTAACTATAAAAGACACCTTATCTACCGGCACCAGGCCAAAGCACCGGGAATGCGACCCAGTCGCAAACACAAAAAAGGGGGTACGGGGAATACCCAATAACACAAAAACACTGTATTCCCCAAAGCAATAGTCCTAACTAAGGAGCAGAGTCCTGCCTGACAGGAATCCCCTAAGGGGGAAATAATAGGAATCCCTGCAGTCCCTACTGATGACGGAGACCAGTAGGGCTGAGGGAAAAAAGACTGATACTCAGCCAGAAAGGAAATACACCAGCAATATGCCCTAATAGAAAAATAACAGAAATCCAAGGCAACCTGCCGAAGAATAAGGCAACTGAAAATAGAGGCGATCTGCCTAACCAGAGAGAATAACAAGAACCAGGATCCACTGGAGCACTCACGTGAACCCAGGAAGTGGAGCTGGGTATTCTGGGGAGAGGAGAACCAGAATGCTGCAGCACAGACTCGGGAGAACCAGGAACAAAAGCCGGGAGCAGGACCAGCAGTAGCTGCAAGCTATAACCGGCGCCATGTTGCCTGTGTCCATTCCTTAAGAGGAATGGTGCAGCCAATCATGGCGCCTCCTTGCAGGGCCGGCCTCCGGAAGATGGATCTGTCAGGATGGCCGGGCGCGCGATTCCCGGCGTCCCCTGTTGCCAGGCAACCGCTGAGCGGCTGCAGGGGAACGCCGGGAGCTGGGTGCAGTGCGTCCTCGACCCCTGATTTAGAGCTTCACAATCTAATCAGTATTAACCAACATGGGTTTGTGAAGAATCGTTCATGCCAAACAAATTTACTAGGCTTTCATGAGGATGTTAGTAACAACCTTGATATTGGAAATGCTGTAGACGTGGTCTTCCTAGATTTTGCTGAGGCTTTCGACACAGTTCCACATAAGAGGTTGATAAATAAAATGGAAGATCTGGGACTAGGGATAAGAATCTGTAGAACTGGCTGTGTAACAGAGAACAGAGAGTGGTTGTAAACGGCACAGTATCAAATATGATACCAGTACTAAGTGGAGTGCCACAGGGGTCGGTACTAGGGCCCCTTTTATTTAATATATTTATTAATGATATTGGGATGGGGTTACTCAGCAATGTTTCCATCTTTGCTGATGACACAAAACTGCGCAGAGTATTTAGATCAAGCGAGGATGTCTCCACGCTTCAGAGCGATCTTAATAAATTAGACAAGTGGGCAAAAAAGTGGAAAATGAGGTTCAATGCGGATTAATGCAAAGGTATGCACCTTGGGAGACATAACCAGTGTGCTAGTTATAATCTAAGCGGGGAAGCATTGGGTAATTCGGAACTCAAAAAGGATCTAGGAGTCCAAATAGATGATAAACTGGGGTACAGTGCTCAATGTCATATAGCAACAATAAAGGCCAACAGAATTTTAGCATGTATAAAAAGGGGCATGGAGACTAGGAACTCAAAAGTAATCATGCCACTGTGCAGAACATTGGCTAGACCACACCTAGAATACGGAGAACAATTCTGGGCCCCACATTATAAAAAGGACATCATAGAACTGGAAAAAGTCCAAAGAAGAGCAACAAAGCTAATTAAGGGAATGGAGAATTTAAGCTGCGAGGACAGATTGAACCATTTAGGACTGTTTACATTAGAAAAGAGGCGTTTAAGGGGGGACATGCTTAACATGTACAAATATATCAGGGGCCAATATAAGGAACTGTCAGATGCCCTTTTTACTGTAAGGAAGGACTCAAGGACACGAGGGCATGAGTTTAGATTAGAGGAAACAATTTTTTTTTCCCTTAGGAGAAAACATTGTTTTACAGTCAGGGCATCCAAACTGTGGCACTCTCTTCCTTGAGATGTGGGGTCGGCAGAGCCAATAAATACGTTTAGAATAAGGTTGGACAAACATCTATTGGATAAAAACATACAGGGGTAAAAGCAATAATCATAATCTGTCATTATATATATCAGTATACACTACGTACAACAAGGGAGGAAGCTAATACACCAAGGTTGAACTGGATGGACGAGAGTCTTTATTCAGCCTTAAATACTATGTAACTATGATATACTGGTGGTGTAGATGGCAGTGGTCATAATACTGAACCCACCATCCCAAAACAGAGATCGTAAATTCCTAACCCTCTCCCACTACCCCTAACCCTCCTTGCTGGCAGCCTAACCCTAACCCCGCCACCTAACCCTACCAGTCCCCCTCCCCCAAAGCTTTATGACCCCCTGACCCCCCCCCCCCCCCAGCCTGCACCTAACCCCCCTTCCCCAGATGCACACAAGCCTTCCCAGCATACTTACAGCTTAATTTACCAGTATTTGGGATTCTGGCTCCGGTCTCATGGCGTTAGTCTGGGTGCCGGTACCTGTATATTGAACGCTGGCATCCTGACTGGATACAGTAGATTAAAGTTACGACTAGGGTTCCAAGAAACCTTACACCAACCCTGCTCAGCTAAGTATATAACACTAGGTACTGACCTTCTAATACCGTGTCTTGTTTGCCTCTAGGATGTTCCATCTTCCTGAGATCTGTCCTGACCAAATCGTATCTGATTCTGTGCATCTTATTCATACGTCTGTCTCACTGTTACTAGCAGGTAATTTGAATGATTTTGATCTGCTAGTTTTAAGTTTTATTTCTGTCCAGGCACAGCAGCACCTTACAGGAATGTCTCTCCTGTGCCACATACACAGCCTGTGGGATCTGCCAGCAATATGCCAGACATAGCTGGTCCCAAGAGCACAGGAGTGGCTAGGTGCAGCCTTCCAACTGTGTGAGTGGGCTGGGTGTGAGCCTACCGTCCCTGGTGCACACTGCCACTGCCTTTATCCCCCCCTATCAACGAGGAGGCATGAGGCTGGCTGCTGTGTGATATGTGTGAGCAGCCAGATGCATGTGTGAGAAGCATAGAGGCATATTGCTGTCCTGCGTGGCTGCAGCTTCCAAACTTTGCCATGTTCTGATGGGTAGTGGGGGAATAGGCACTGCTGGGGCCTTCAGGTAAGAGTAGGTGAGGTTTCTCTACCCCCTCACACCAGAAAATGCAGGTTCTAGGCTGGTGTGAAAGGGGCCAACCTGGGAATGTCTCTGCATGATCCCTGGACTGTATTCCTGGCTAAGTCCCTGCATTTTCTGGTGTGAAAGGGGTATAGCCCGGGAAGGTCCCAAAAGCAACCCCGGTAGCTAGCAGGGTTGAAATCCGGGATTTTGGCCTGGGCCCTTTCACACCAGCACTAGACCCGGGTTGTTCCCAAGGCCAACTCTGGAATTTTGGCTGGAGTGAAAGGGGTACAAGTGTCCCCTCTTGGTGCACCAGGTCCAGCGAGAGACTGATAGCGTTATACATCTTGTTACCCGAACATTGTAAACAAACCAGGAGACTCCGGATACATTTTATACCTGACACTTGTATAGATGTGTGCGACTGAGTCTCTGAACCTTTACAGTGAAGCAGCCGCAGCGTTCTGTATACAGACTCAGTCAAACACAGTATAGCAGAATTTAATAAAATACCTTGCGCTCTCTATATATTAAGCAGATTACGAATGTTTTTATAAAAAAAGTGTATATTTCATTGATAAACAATGGATTAAAAAAGCACATAAAAACATATTAACGCATTAAAACTTTTCTTAATAAATCATAATAAATCCTAATGAATCATACATATATAAATGAATGATGATGATATTGATGGTGGTAGTATAGTGCACAGTATTGGTAGATTCAAAATAATGTTGTAACCCACAATTAATCAATAAGTAGGACCAGAGGGGAAGCGGTCATCTATTAGAATGAACTTAGGTCTACAGTCATTAGGTCGACCCCACTAGGTCGACTGGCAGGAAGGTCGACCTGACTTAAGGTCGACATGGGCCAAGGTCGACATGACTTAAGGTCGAATTTGCATAAAAGTCGACATGGGTTTTTCACTGTTTTTTGAGCCGACATGTGCCGACAGGCGGTATTTCATGCCCTACCATCCACTAGGGCGTGGTGGGAGAATAAAATAGTGTGGCGAGCGCAGCGAGGCACCGTGCCCGAAGCATCGCGAGTGAAGCGAGCGATGCGAGGGTCCAATTCTCATCGCCAACTGTGTCCATGTCGACTGTGTCGACATTCGGATCAAAAAACAGTGAAAAACCCATGTCGACCTTATGACCAGTCGACCTTCCTCATGTCGACCTTTATGCAAATTCGACCTTAAGTCATGTCGACCTTGGCCCATGTCGACCTTAAGTCAGGTCGACCTTCCTGCCAGTCGACCTAGTGGGGTCGAACTAATGACTGTAGTCCTAAGTTTATTCTGACAGATGTACCGATTCCGACCAGAGTAGAACTGGAGGATATCCAGTGTTCATGAAAAAAGTCAGTCAGTATGTGCACAGTGCGGCATCCCATGATTAGTGTGCATATGTTCTTTCGGTGGGGGTACAGTGTGATGGGTGGTAATCCGTGGATGTTATTGAGGAGGAATATTGGGGGCTGTGCAAGAGTTGGTGGGTGGTAGCGTGGGTCTGGTCCTGCTAACCTGCCTGGTGCCACAGCTGCCGCTGTCCCTGGGGTTGCCGTACAGGTTCAGCTGACGTCGTGCTGCTGCAAGCTGCCTGCGGTCTTGACGGGTGGTGTGTGGGACCCCGACTGGACCGCCGATTGTCTCTCACTCTTACGCCCAACAGACTCGCTATACTCACTTCTTTCTTCGTGGCTTTGGTTGGCTGCGTTTTTGTTAGCAGGAACGCATTTAGAACAAGTAGATGCTGTAAGATTTTCAAGAAGAACGTTTAATGATGAACATATAACTTGGATGACATGCTGCACTCTGCTTGCTGCATCACCAGCTACTGCATAACAACCAGGAAGAGAAAACAGGAAGTACCTGAAAAACTTTATCAACAACTATCAGACATACACTGACAATATCTATCTACAGTATAAGCACAGTTGAGAACAGTGGTTGCTATAATAAACATACAGAAGTCTAACACCCCCACTCAACTACTGCTTCTCAAACAAGTCCCATTCTAGATCTGATATCCTCAAACTTTGGCCTTGGTACTGGCTTTGTCATAATATCAGCTAACATATTGTCAGTCTCACAATATTCAAGAAGAATTACATTTTGCTCCACAAGATCACGTAGATAATGATGCTTCACATCAATATGTTTGGTTCTAGCATTTATCTTTTCACTGTTTGCAAGTTTTATACATCCCTGATTGTCCTCAAACAATATCGTTGGTTTTGCTACTGACTCTCCAAAATCCTGTAGTAACCGACGTAACCAAACAACTTCTTGACTGGCATAAGCTGCTGAGATGTATTCCGCTTCTGTTGATGATAAGGCAACTGACATTTGCTTTTTGCTGGACCATGATATTAGGCTGTCTCCAACCTTGAACAAGTAGCCACTTGTTGACTTACGATCCTTGTAATCACCTGCCCAATCTGAATCCACATATCCTGTCAATTCAAGATTTCCTTTTTCTGACAATGTCAGGTTCAAGTCCTGTGTGTGTTTAAGGTACTGCATGACTCTCTTGATTGCATTCCAATCTCTTTGACGAGGTTTACTCACACGCCTACAAAGATGAGACATGGCAACTGAAATATCTGGCCTTGTAGTGGTTGCCACATATATAAGTGCCCCCACTGCTTGTCTGTATTGTTCATTATTGGGCAAGAGATCATCTTCTCCTTCCAGTTTGAGATAAGCTGCGTCCATTGGCGTAGTCACACCTTTAGCCTCTGACATTTTAAACTGATTGAGAATTTTAGTAATTTTAGCAGATTGATTGAGCAGAAAACTTCCATCTTCTTTCCGCTGTATCTGGATTCCTAGATAGTATGTCACCTCTCCCAGATCTTTAGTTTCAAAGTGTGAATTCAGAACTTCACTTAACTTTTTGATTTCTTCATTTTCTTCATGGGCAATAATCAAATCATCCACATACAAGAGTAGATACATCCACTTCCCATCTTCAAACTTGGAGTATAGGCATGAGTCTGCCTTACTTCTTGTGAACATTTCGTTTAGTAAAACTTCATTTATTTTACTATTCCATGCTCTTGCTGATTGTTTGAGACCATAGAGAGATTTTTGTAATTTGCAGACAAGATGCTCTTTGCCCTCTACTATATAACCTTCAGGCTGAGCCATGTACAATTCTTCTTCAATATCACCATTGAGAAAAGCAGTTTTAATGTCAAAATGCCTTACTTCCATATTTCTTAAAGCAGCTATGGCCATCAAGGTTCTGAAAGTACTCTGTTTCGCAACTGCTGCAAAAGTTGCATCATAATCTTCACCATATTTTTGAGTATAGCCCTTTGCTACTAATCTTGCTTTAAATCTGTGGACTTTACCTTCAGAGTCATATTTGGTTTTAAAAACCCATTTACATCCAACTGCATGTTTTCCTACAGGTAACTCTGTAAGTTCCCATGTCTGGAGCTGTTTAAGAGATTCCATTTCTTCATCAGCTGCTTTAATCCATTTTTCCTTTTTATTAGTGGGCAGTTTTTGCATGTCTTTCCAGGATTCTGGTTCAGGTTCTGGTGCTGTTCGTGCAAGATAAGATAGTCGCTTTGGTGGAATATTCTTATTACACCTTGTAGAACTCCTGACTGGAGGTAGAGGTAATCTTTCCTCTTCAGCAGTAACAGGATCACTTATAGCAACTTCAATATCGTTTTCTTCTACTGACGGTGGTTGTTCTTCAAGCTGCACTGTCTGTGTCATTTCTTCAAATGTAAGATACACTGAGTTTTCATCAATTATAACGCTTCTACTTATTGTCACCTTGTTGGTTTCTTTATGTAGAATTCTGTATCCCTTTTGAGACTCACTGTAACCTACGAGCACTCCTTCCTCTGCTCGAGCATCCCATTTTGAGCGCTTTTCCTTTGGAACATGTACAAATGCTTTACTTCCAAATATTTTAATATGATGCAGGTCAGGCTTCTTTCCATTCCATAGTTCATATGGAGTCTTTTCAGTTGTTTTACCTAATAAACGATTTTGGAGATAACAGGCTGTCATGATTGCTTCTCCCCAGTAAGTTGCTGGCAAATCTGCATCAAAGAGCATGCTCCGCCCACTTTCACATAGTGTCCGATTCATTCTTTCAGCGACACCATTCTGCTCTGGATTATACGGTACCGTAGTCTGGAATGTAATTCTATGTCTTTTCAGAATGGTTTGTGTTTTGCCACTCTTGTATTCTGTGCCATTATCTGCACGCATTATTTTTGGAAATCTTCCGAACTTGTTGTTTACTTGGGCAAGATATTCTTCAAGTTTTTCTGAGACTTCATCCTTACTTTGCAGCAGGTAAAGAGTTGTGAATTTGGAGTAATCATCAATGAATGTAAGAAAATATCTTTTCTGTCCTGGGGTCATATTTTTCATTGGTCCACATACATCTGTGTGAATTATATCCAGACAATTCTCAGCTCTACTATTACTTGCTTTTGGAAAAGGTTTTCTTGTCATTTTCCCTTTTAGGCAGCTGGTACACTTCATCATTTGTGTGCAAGGATCAATTTTGATACCATTTGCATGCTGTTCTTGGGCTAGTTTTCTTATTGCTGCTGGATTTCTGTGCCCTAGACGACGGTGCCATACATGGATGCAGTTAATATGCTCCTGCTTAGCGGTATTAACAACGTCTCTGCACTTTAACTGATATAGCTCATCTTTGATAGTTCCTTCTGCAAGAATGTGGCTTTAAATGTCACAATATGTCCTTGCTTGGCGAGCTTTTTCACTGATAGCAGGTTAGTGTCAAGATTGGGCACATACAGTACATTCTTCATAAATATTTTTCTGGTAAATGTTGGAGAGACTGGACAGTAAAGATAACCTTCCCCTATCCCTCCTGAAACCATGTAATGTCCATTAGCTGTAGCTATTCTTTCTGAATTACTTTGGTCCAACTGAGTGAAGACATTTTTATCATTAGTCATATGACTTGTAGCTCCTGAGTCAATGCACCACGCATTTATCACTGAGGTACCGCTGTTACTATGAAAGGCAAATTCAGCATTAGAAGTGTTTCCTGGCTCCTTTATAGCACTGTTTGCTTTTTGCTTAGCATCTTGTTTCTTTAACTGATCCATTCTGGCTTTCCAAACTCTGCAGTCTGCCTTTATGTGACCAGGTCTCTTACATACAAAACATTCACGTGTTTCATGTCTCTGAGTGGATTTCTTAAAACAGTTCTGCACCTTTAATGCCGATTCTGCTAAGGATCCTTCATCCTTATTTGTGCTCTCAGTCTTGCGCTTATATTCATCCACAAGTTTGCCTTTCACATACTCTAATGTAAGTTCATCGTCTGGTCTGGCATCTAGCGCAGTTACAAGTGTCTCATAACTATCTGGGAGACCACTGAGTAGCAGGGCTGCTATATGAAAGTCTTTTATTTCTTCTCCTATGCAACGCAGACGCTCTACCATCTCTTGAGTACATCTTATATAATCCTGCATGTCCTGGCCTTTAAGCAGTTTAGTCTGATACAGCTTTCTGATTAAATATAGCTTATTGCTTAAATTTGCTCTCTCATGTACTTTCTGCAGCACATCCCACATATCTTTTGCACTGTCACAGTTACATATATGCACGATCTGATCATCATCTATACTGAGAGAGATTGTACTCTGGGCTTTCTGATCTTTCTCAGTCCATTCCTCTGTGACAGGGTGAGGTTTAGGTTCTTGTATGCATTTCCACGTACCTTCTCTTATAAGCAGCATCTTTACTTTGAATTTCCATGTCTGGTAGTTCTGGTTAGTCAGATTCATCACTGTGAATTTGGCTGAGGCACTGTTAATGGCAGCCATGTCTCTTCTGGGTTCTGCCTTTCTGTTTGAGTGCTTTTGACTCTTGTTACTTCTCTTTCTGCAGTCCTGGGCCCATAACCTGTTAGCAGGAACGCATTTAGAACAAGTAGATGCTGTAAGATTTTCAAGAAGAACGTTTAATGATGAACATATAACTTGGATGACATGCTGCACTCTGCTTGCTGCATCACCAGCTACTGCATAACAACCAGGAAGAGAAAACAGGAAGTACCTGAAAAACTTTATCAACAACTATCAGACATACACTGACAATATCTATCTATAAGCACAGTTGAGAACAGTGGTTGCTATAATAAACATACAGAAGTCTAACAGTTTTCTTCCTGCTTCCTGGATGCAATGGCTTCCTGGGTACGTGACCGCAGTCTCTGTTATTCCGTCTTTTGGGGTATGTCGTTATCAATTAGGTCCATACGTTATTGACGCTGTGTGGTTATTGAATGGATGTCCGTATATGCTCCAACATGTTTCGGCCATTAACCACTTCAGTGGTATGCCCGGAATTTTCCGGGCACAGCTGCGCTGCCGCAGCTGGCTGTCCCGGAAAATCTCCGGGCATACCACAATACAGTATGTAAGTGAGCGCCAGTGGTGCCTCCACCTACATGCTACAAAGCTGCAGCCACTACCTGACAGTGGCTGCAGCTTTATTGGTGGGTTTTCCTGGGACAGGACAAACCTGCCCCAGGAAAACTCACAACTCAAGGGGTGAATGGCCTTTTTCAAGGATATGTGGGATGTTGTGGAGTGTGAGTCGGGTTATTTTTATGGGTGTCTTCTGGGTATTGTATTCCACGGATTGGTTCATTCAAGTGTTCGCTTCTCTGACTCTACTTCCTCTTCACTGCCTCTGTCAGTCGGAGTATCGCAAGGCTCAGTCTTAGGTCCTCTGCTTTTCTCAATCTATACCTCCTCTCTTGGCAAACTAATCAGCTCTTTCGGATTTCAGTATCACTTATATGCGGATAATACTCAAATCTATCTATCAACCTCAGAGTTGTCACCAGTGGTTTTGGGCCGAATCTCTGATTGTTTCTCTGCCATCTCATCTTGGATGTCTTCTCACCAACTCGAACTTAATATTTCCAAAACAGAATTACTTATATTCCCGCCAACTAAGAACAGTTACCATCCTGACATCTCCATCGCTGTTGACAACTCAACAATCTACCCTACCCCACAAGCTCGTTGCTTAGGGGTCATCCTCGACTCTGAACTGTCCTTTCTTCCCCACATTCAATCGGTCTCCAAATCATATTCCTTTTAAACACACAGTATAGCAGAACAGCATATCAATGTAACCAGCCTCTGGTGTTGCCACATCACTGACATATCTGTAATGGGGTGCAAGTTGTGTGGTCCCCATGGGCATCACTAAGAAATAAGGGCCAATTCATGAGAATGCATAATTAGGTTTAATTTAGCACCAGCTTTTATACTATAGGTCTATTTTGCGGTTTATATGCAAATAACTATATTGATATTATTGATCAGCCAATGTAAGTTGAGTATTTTTGTCCTGTGTTAAGTATAGAATGTTGTGTACTTATTGCTCTTTCCATATACACAGAACTGGCGTGCTAATCTACAGGTGCAATAGGTGTCCAGGAGCCTGATTGGTGAGATCACAGACACCTCAGCAACATAATTGGCTGGTGATAAACCTAATGTGACTGCCCAAAGATAACACTGTACAAGCTGGAAGGAGGGAAGTTTGCCATGTAAATATGATGAATGGTTGTGGTGAAATGCGTTGGTGGATTGGCCGAGTGTACTTGGAGAGCAGAGCAGACTGATCCTCCCTAGACCTGCACGTCACAGCACCTGGACTTCCTGGAGGCCATGTATGGAGGGCTAACTGACACCGATCTGCTGTGCTTTGTTTGTTTTAATTAACAGTTGCTAATAAAGTTATTTTTCCATGAGGAGTCTCTTTATACATAAAAAATTCTATATTCAACAGGAGCACTAAAACAGACTTTCCAATTTTTATGTTATTAAACAACGGAGTGTAACCAGAGGGTGTGGCCTAGTCCGTTGTTTGATAGCATAAAAAATGGAAAGTCTGTTCCCATAGTAAGCATTGGTTCCAGCGGTAGGTTCCCCCTAAAATTGTAACTCAGAGTTGGCAAAAATGATTCTCCATTGTCACGGATGAGTGTGAAGTGGTAAACCATTGAGTCCACACAAGCTCTTTGGTAAAAGCCCCTCAAAGAGCATTTAAGGGGCAGGTAAGGGTGGGTGTATATGGATGGTAGATACTATAAGGCTGGGATGTGTAACCTTCAGCCCTCCAGCTGTTGTTGAACTACATATCCCAGCATTCCTTGCAACAGTTTTAGCAGGGCCAAATAGCAAAACTGTAAGAGGGCATGCTGGGATGTGTAGTTCAACAACAGCTGGAGGGCCGAAGGTTCCCCATCCCTGCTAGAAGGCTTGGTGGCAACTACAAACAAATGGAGTAAATCAGTTTTCAGCAATGAAGCAAATAAAATCTAGAACAACATCAGTGCACGCACACTCAACCGGCTTGGTTTCACAGCACATTGGTAAAGCAAACTCAACCACAATGTAATACTAGCCAATGCTAAACATTCTACAGTACCTACTGTATGTACGGGGGGGGGGGGTGAATGGAGCGTGTTGGTGCACTTATTTAACCTGGGCCACGTGCTGTGGTCCATGTACACTAGCAATGCAGATCTACCACTTCCAGTGGATTACCAGTGCCACGCGCTAGCCCAAGGAGACAGAAGGAGATCAGGGAGGTAAACATGTGGCTTAAGGACTGGTGTATTAAAGAGGGATTTGTGTTCATGGAACACTGGGCGGACTTCTCGGTCAGGCTCCATCTTTTCTACTGTGATGGATTGCACCTGAATGAGGAGAGGGCTGCAGTGCTGGGGGGGGGAAGGATGGTAAGAGGGTTGGAGGAGATTTTAAACTAGACAACAGGGTGGTGGGGATAACTAGATACTATTTGACCTGCAGTGAGAATAGTAGGATTGGGAGTAAGGATCAATTTGGGGCTGGAGAAGGGCGGGAGGAAAGAGTTACAAGCAATGTCCGGGGTACTAATAAGGGTAATATCGTGGGTAATTCCCAGGGTGCTTCAGAAAGGTTTTGTAACAACAGTTGTTAACTCATTACAGCTCTTTGGTACAGATGATCTTAGAGTATGGGAAGACGTGAATGATAGAGGAAGAGGTTTAAAAACTGTAAATGGGTCGGTCGGTGGACTTGGTGGGGAGGGCTGTAGAGAGTCTATTGAGGGGGAGGTGGGTACAAGTAAGTTAGTTAGGAATACAAATAAGTCTAGGGGAGAAATTACATATAATAATAAGCTATTAGAACCTAGGTTGAACTAGATGGACGCAAGTCCTTATTCAGCCTCATCTACTATGTAACTAGATTGTAAGCTCTTCAGAGCAGGGCCCTCTTCCCTCCTGGTGTCAAAGCCCTCTTCTCTACACATTTCACTCACAGCTCTCCCATACTCAAACACTCAGTGACCATTTTCATCCACATACTCATCTCCATCTTTGGCCACCAGCCCCTAGTAGCACATTGATCACGTCCTCACTACTTACATTTTAGCTGTAATGTGTATTGCATTGTGGCATTCATTTTACCTGTAATCTACTTTCTTATTCATTTACTCTAATGTTAAGTCTGTCTCCCTGTACTGTTCCATTGTACGGCGCTGCAAAACACTTGTGGCGCCTTATAAATAAAATAATAATAATATCCATGCAGATAAGATGCACGTGCTGTGAGATACTATCAGTATAGTATAAAAAGTCTACTATTGTAAAGCGCAACGGAATCTGCTGCGCTATATAAGAAATTGTAAATAAATAAATAAATAAATAAATAAAAAGGACACATCTGTACTCGTTAGTGGTATTAGTAAAAATGTGAGGCTATTAACATGTAAGTCAGAGGTTCCCAAACTTTTTTTGAATAACGGCACCCTAGAGTATCAGAATTTTTTTCACGGCACCCCTAGGCCATAGTTAGATACCA
Organism: Crinia signifera; assembly: GCF_055691185.1. NCBI lineage: Eukaryota > Metazoa > Chordata > Amphibia > Anura > Myobatrachidae > Crinia > Crinia signifera. The sequence goes on along the minus strand of NC_139228.1, from coordinate 13,704,909 downwards.
AGAACTTCAGAAAAAAATTTAATAAATTAAATAAGTTGCACTTATATGTCATCCTCAGGTGCAGTTATGTGGTGAGGAACATGATTCACTTCTGTTTATCAACAAATATTATAGTTGGAAAAGTCACAAGCACTGATTTTCTTTATTACATTGACCATATATAATTTGAATTTGTCCTGGACCACCAACCCAGTGCACCCCTGCAAGTGTTCCACAGCACCCCTGTGAGCCATGGCACACAGTTTTTTCTTTTTAATTGAGTCTTTCTTTACTCATGTCAGAAACTTTTTATTTTTCTCGTAATTAAACAATTCTTACAAACCAATTAAACTTCTTCTTTACAACATACTTACAATCCACAATAAATAAATTCCCCATTAATTTATTGCTCTAAAAAAAAAAAAAAAAACAACCACATACATCCCTGGTACATTTCATTAAATGTTCATTTTTAGCCCTTAGAATTCTCCTAGTATTCTCATAGGGTTATTCAAACACATTAGCTTTCACAACATTATCTACCATATAGAAAACATTCTTATTGAATAATAAAAATACTGTTCATGTGTTGACAATCACTTTTTCTCTACACAACCGCTTGAAAAAACAACAACGTACTCTAGTGTGCAAAAAGGAAGAAAAAAAAGACAAGAAAAAAATAAAATCATAATTTCTCTAGTGAAGTGACATTGTCTACTTTAGTAACAATAAATTTAAACATACTTTATCTCTCATTAGCTAACACATTGGCAGGTATTCAATGCTGTGGGCGAGCGGCGACAGCGAGCAGAGCTTCCTGCTCGCTGTCACCACTCACCCTGTCAGTATTCAACGCAGCCCCCTCATACACCAATTTCCCCTCGCTCCATTTTTTGAGCGAGGGGGAATCGGCGTATGCGGCTCCAAAAGCAGCGAGACTGGTGGCTAAATACAGCGAGTTTTCTGCAGTAGCCGCGGGTCTCGCTGTTTTGGGGAATTCTCGCCGTCCTGTGACGGCGAGAATTTCCCCAGAACATTGAATAGAGCGAGCGGCCGGCGCGGGGGTTAAACAGCAAGGATCGCTGGTTTTCTGCAATCCTCACTGTTTAACCCCCTCGCCGGCCGCATTGAATACCTGCCAAAATATAGATCTGATTGATACCATAAATCCCATATTTTGTGAAAATACATACTGGCGCCTCGAGAGGCGTAAACATATTTTTCGTGTTCATATGTGTAATTAACCAGATTGACCCATTCCAATATCTCCGGGCCCTTGGCTGCCATCCAGTGACGTGCTAGAATTACTTTTGCTAGTGCCAAAGGTTAATAATAATTTGCTCCCATTCACCCGCGTTAACTCCAGCCTCCCAAGCGCCCGGTATAATGCTTAATTCAGATAGATAGGTCCGGGGAACTCCCATGCGCACCATGCTCCCAATAATCTTGGCCCAGAAGTCATATACTACTTTGCACTCCCACAGGAGATGCCAAAAAGCACCAGCCCCCTCCCCACATTTAGGACATACTTCTGTCCCCATGTCCGCTATTTTTTTTCAATCTTACTGGAGTAATGTAGGTCCTATGGAGGATATTGAACTGTACTTGCTGTATTTGTATTGAATTAGTGGCATTTTCTGGACCTGTCAATGCCACTCGCCAGTTCTCCTCATCAACCAAGGGGATATCCTGGGTCCACTTATGCCTTAACATTTGAAATTCTTCTACTTGTGCTGGTATACACAGGTAGCGATACATTTTTGATAGTCGCTTCCCTGGTTTCAATTGCTCTATATATTTCTTGAGAGGAGTTTCTTCTATACCCATGGTAGCCTCTCTATCATACTGCACCGTGGCACTTCTAACTTGTAAATATCTATAAAACATATTATTGGGTAGATTAAATTCTAGTTGTAATTGAGGAAAGGATTTTATTATCCCATTCTGATATAATTGACCAATCGTCACCACACCATATTTACTCCAGGCTTTTTCTCCTTGCGGTTTCTTTATTTCTCTCAAAGATTCAAGGAAGAAAATAGACATGTCTGGATCCACCCCTTTCAAACTTAAACTCCTTACAGGCCCATCTCTAGATCTTAATTGCCTGAGTTACAATTGGGGGAAAATTCCTTCAATATATTTTCCAATAAACCTGTAAGGGAGTACTCTCCGGCTTTATACACTATATAAGTTTTTATAATTCCCCAGTCGCTTCTCCTCCCCTGACCCAAGAGCATAGGCGTACCGCTTGCGCCGGCAGGTAGTACCTTCTAAAATCTGGCAAAGAAAGCCCTCCCGCTACTCTATCTCTACATAGAACAGTTACAATTATTCTAGGGTGCTTGTTGCACCATATAAAAGAGGAGATTATACGGTTTATTTTTCTAAAATATTCATCCTTGATATATACTGGAGATTGTTGAAAGACATAAAAATTTAGGTAGCACGACCATCTTTACCATATGTACCATGCTGCACGGCTAGTAATTATATGTATGTATGTATGTATGTGTGTGTGTGTATATATATATATATATATATATATATATATACACAGAAATAGTTTAGAGTGCACTAAAGAAAACTCAACAATTTAAAATTGAACATTTAATATGTAGTCTTCACAAAGACTTCAATCATTTAAAACACAGCAGGTCTGTTATTGGTACAGATGATGGTGCAGGCCCAAGTCGGCAAGATGTATTAACACTGTAAACAATACAAACGGTATAGTTCATTCTTATGAACAATAAGACAAAAATACAAATCTCACTAGCATAAACCTCACTAGCATAAATAGCTGCTACTAGCATAAATAGCTGCTACTAGCATAAATAGCTGCTACTAGCATAAATAGCTGCTACTAGCATAAATAGCTGCTACTAGCATAGGAGCTCATTCTGCTGTTGGATCCCTAGCCGTACACTTCCGGTTTCACTCTAATAGTAAGTACACTTCAAAGACACCTGATTCTTTTTTTAGGTTTAGGTATTTTCCTGTGTGATATATATATATATATATATATATCAGAGGTTTGTCACTCCTTGTGACGGGGAAAGCAATTGCGCCGGTGCCAGCACAAAGAAAATGTAGGAGACTTGCGGTGGGGCACTCGTGGCTATTGTGGCAAAGCTTGCCAGCTGATTGAAGCAGCAACGATTCAATTTATTTCTCAAATTGTCATCAGGTTACAAAGAATAACAAAATAGAACATAGTGAGACTGAGACGCCGGGAGATGGGAGAGCCGCCCACGGGACGCAGCATGATGACATCACACGTTCAGCTAGTGAAACAGAGAGACTGGTTGCCATAGAGATTTACAATTGGTTGCCTTTAGTGATCTACAATGGCAAATTGAAAAACACGAACTTGTCAGAAAAATAAAACTCCAAGAGTTTTTTTCCAATCAACCCGTTACCAACAAGCCGGCTAAACCTCAATTACCTCCTGCATTGAAGAAGTTTGCCCCTGTGTCATCCTTTGAGCCGAGCTCTAACAATGCGAGCATTAAATCTTTTTCTAGAATGTTAGACACAGGTCTGCCTGCCATTGTAGAACGTTCCACCTCAGTTCATCCGAATCTCATGCCAGCAGAGAGATTAGCTTTGAAGAACTTAAGCAGTAATAAAAATCTTGTCATTCGACAAGCGGACAAGGGAGGGGCTGTTGTCCTCCAAGATTTGTCCGACTATCACACTGAAGTGATGAAACAGCTGGCTGATGTCGACACATACCGCCAGTTGACTGCTAATCCTACCATTCAATGTTGGCAGAAACTGTCAAATATCCTGCAAATGGGAGTTGACGCCAAAATCATTACTAAAGAAATTCAAACTGTTCTAATACCGGACTTTCCTATTACCCCTTGCCTATACACACTTCCCAAAATACATAAGGGTTTATCCCCTCCTCCGGGACGACCGATTGTGTCGGCATGTGGATCTTTGCTACAACCATCAGCAACCTACCTCGATGATGTACTCCAGCCCCTTATTAAGGCACAACCAACTTTCCTTTTGGACACCACCACATTCTTGCAGATTCTCCATCAGCTTCCAAGATTACCTGACAACTGCCACTTGGCCACTATCGATGTGGTAAATTTGTATACAATGATTCCACATTCGCTGGGCCTAACTGCTTTGAGACGGTTTCTCAATTCAAATAGTGATTTTGACCCCATTAAAATTGATTTTTTGGTTGAACTCATGGATTTAATTTTGCATACCAATTTTTTCATCTATAACAACATATTTTATTTACAGCTGCGGGGCTGTGCAATGGGCAGCTCCGTAGCTCCGTCATATGCCAACATTTTTATGTTTTATGTTGAGTTTGATTTTTTTTTATCTGATTCTTTTGTTGCTGAACACTTTATTGTTTTCAAGAGGTACAGTACATAGATGACCTGTTTGCCATCTGGCAAGGTGAGATTGGTTTACCCCATGACTTGATCTTGAAACATAATAACACCAATAATGCTATAAAATTTACATTTGAGACCTCCAGTAAAGAGGTCCACTTCTTGGATGTCAAAGTCACCCTCAATACAGGTAGCATCTCTACTAGTGTATATACAAAAACAACTGATCGTAACACCATGTTATCACCTACCAGTTGTCATTACCGCAGCCTTGTCATGTCTTTACCATACTCACAAATGCTGCGCTATTACCGCATCAATAGCGATCGTGCAAATTGTGAGCTTCAATTAGATGCCCTTAAAGATGCCCTTAAAGAAAAATTCTTACAACGTGGCTTCAATCGACAAGATTTGCTTTCTTGCAAACACAAGGTGTTACAATTAAACCGTGAGTCATTACTCCAATCTAGACCCAAAGATAAAACCATGTCTAAAATCATGCCCTGGGTCAACCGTTACAATGTTGTCTCCACTGACACAACAACTTTGGTCAAAACTAACTGGCCCTTGATTAAAAGTGACACATCCTTACCCCTTGGGGAGCACCGGGTGATGCCGTGCTATTCCAAGGGCCGTAGTCTTAAAGACATTTTAGTCAAAACCAACACGACTTTTGACCCTGAACCCCCTATTGTGACATGGCTAGGTGCTAATAATAAAAAAGGCTGCTTTAGGTGTGCTTGCACCACTTGCCAGTTTCTCTTGCCGGGCGATTCTTTCAATCACCCTCATACTGGACAGATGCTCAAAATACGACACAACCTAACTTGCAATTCCTCTTTTGTTATTTATCAATTGATCTGCCCCTGTAGTTTGTCTTATATAGGCAAAACTATTAGGAAATTCAAAGAGAGAATGACCATGCACAGAAGCACTATCCGCCAGGCCTTGGCCTCTGGCGCTAGTGAACATCCTGTAGCCAGGCATTTTGTGGAGCATCATCATCCTCTACATAGCTTAAGGTATAGGATGATTGATTGGGTGCCACCTAATATCCGTGGTGGCGATCGTGGTACCCAACTATTACGCTGCGAAGCCCGGTGGATACACCGTCTAGGCACTATTGCGCAGAGAGGCCTTAATGAACAAATTTATTTTGCTGTCTTCCGCTGATGTTGTTAGTTTTTATGCCATACTGTTCTACCTCATTAGTCTTATATGATTATGCTCCAGCAGAGTTCGTTAACTTTGTCTGAACACTGTGTCTTTAAATTTGACAAGTTATTATTATGCTGCTATATATTTTGTGTATTGTTTATATTTGCTCTGCTGCTGCCATTTAAGGTATGTCCTGAGAAGTGAGTCCGAGATTGCCTGCAGATATTATTGTTTTATTTGACCCAGCATTTAAGTCCCACACTATAAAAAAAAAATTCTAAGTCTTGGTGTATTTTTTGCCCTTTCAGCGCTGGAGTGAGCTTCCTTGCCATCTCTATGGCAACCAGTCTCTCCACACGCTGTTTCACTAGCTGAACGTGTGATGTCATCATGCTGCATCCCGTGGGCGGCTCTCCCATCTCCCGGCGTCTCAGTCTCACTATGTTCTATTTTGTTATTCTTTGTAACCTGACGACAATTTGAGAAATAAATTGAAACGTTGCTGCTTCAATCAGTTGGCAAGCTTTGCTTATTGTACAATAGCCACGAGTGCCCCACCGCAAGTCTTATATATATATATATATATATATATATATATATACACATACACTGTACTGTTACTGGCTACCTAGCTGGCTGTGCAATCACCATGTGGCGCCGCTGAATGGCTGCCTGGGTGCTGCACAGCTCAGTAATTTTATGTTCCCCATGTCCGTGTCCCTCATTAGAGTACATCTAGTATGTATATACAGTATATATACATATATATCTGTACTGTTACTGGCTACCTAGCTGGCTGTGCAATCACCATGTGGTGCCGCTGAATGGCTGCCTGGGTGCTGCACAGCTCAGTAATTATATGTTCCCCATGTCCGTGTCCCTTATTAGAATGCGTCTTGTGCATATCTGTATGTGTGATGTATATCTCTACTGCCACTGTTGCCTGTTCCTTGTACTGATAACCCTTTGTATTGCAGTATGTGCATTGTTATTCTTAATGTCTGTAAAGCGCCTTGAGTCCTGTTGGAGAAAGTGCGCTGTATAAATAAAACTTACTTACTTACATATTTACTCTCCCTATGAGAGTGAGAGGCAGTTTTTACCAGCACCTACATCTATTCCTAAAATCCACGATCAATGTGATGATATTATCCTGTATATAGTCTTCCATATTTTTAGATATATTAATCCCCAGATATTTAAACCTCTCAATCCTCTGCAGAGGTGTACTAACTTCATTCTCCCCCCTTCCCCTTTCCCCACTGTCATTAGGTGCGATTTTTTCCAATTTATCGTGAGACCAGAGTAACCACCAATTATTATTGGAAGATCCTCGCTAGGCTCAGACATTCCTACCAACAGATCGTCAGCATATAGGGAAATTAGGTTGCTTGTAAGTCCCACCCCCTTAGCACATCTACTTAAAACTGATCTTAATATACAAGCGAGAGGTTCAATTGGCACTGCAAATATGAAATGGGAGAGGGGGCACCCTTGATGGGTGCCTCTGTATAGGGGGAAAGGTGAAGAAGTATAACCATTAATAGAGATCCTGGCTTTAGGATTATGGTATAGTAGCGAAATCCATTTAACAAACCCTGGGCCAAAGCAAAATACCTGAAGAGTATTCCACAAATACGTCCATTTGACTGAATTGAAAGCTTTATTGGCGTCGAACGATGCAATTGCTGCATTAATTTTACTTTGGTCTGAAAGCTGAATTTAAGAAAAAACCCGTCGCAAATTAGTCAGAGTTGATTTCCCACTCATAAACCCTGTTTGCTTGGGGTGAATAATATTATTAATTCAATCTATTAGCAAGAATCTTTGCCAATATCTTGGCATCCGTTGAAATCAAAGATATGGGCCTATAAGAATCTACCTGTATCTTTCCTTTTACTTTTTGGGATTACTATAATTGAGGTTTCCGTCATAGAAGACGGTTTCCTCCCTTCCTCCTCCATAGCCCGGTAATGCTCCGGTAGCCGAGGCCCCAATATATTTACATATTGATGATACACCAGGAAGTCCATCCAGCCCTGGAGTCTTCCCTGCTGGGAGGGATCTGATCGCCACTATCACTTCTTCTAATTCTAAAGGAGCATCTAGAAATGCCTTTACTTCCGAGGAAAAGCTCGGGATATCTATTGGTGCCAAATATTTGTTGATTTCATTATTCCCCTTTTCTAATTGGGTCTGATACACTCTGCTAAAGTGAGTGACAAATTCATTCACTATTTTTGGAGTTGTAGTCACCATTTCCCCTGAGTCCAACCTAATTTTAGATATTATGTTCAATCCTGCTTCTGAAGATAAGGAGTTTCCCCGCCTTATTGGAGCCTAAATACCAGTGATGAGCACCTGTCAGCAGCCTCCTACTAGCCACATCTTGTAGATATTCTACCCATTTTTTCTGGGCCATCTACCAATCATTTTAGCCTAGATTATTAGTCAGGTAAACTGATTACAGGTGGTTCACCCTGGCCTCCAGCTCCAAGGCCTGTCTTTGATGGGTCATTTTCAAAAAAAGCAATTTTCTTGATAAAGAACCCACGCAAAAAAGCTTTAAAAGCCTCCAAAATACATATTTTCTTGGTCGAACACTAGTTTTCTTCCAAAAAAGCTTCTACCATTCCTGGTATTTCCTCCTGCTCACCCAGCTGGGCTAACCAAAAGGGCTGACGCTTCCAATAACGGAAGCCCTCACAGACCTCTGAATCAATCTGCATGACCAAAGGGGAATGGTCCGAGATACCTCAAGCTTTATATTCAACTTGTGTGATCTTATTTATGGGTTTCTCCGAAACAAATATATCTATTCTAGAAAAGTGTTTAAAAGTTGAGGAGTAACGTGAGAATTGGTGACGGTTGGGGTATCTAACCCACCATGGATCTTGGATCTTTCCACCCCAACTCATTTATAAATTCTGCAAATCTACTCCCTGCCCTTCACATATCGCTGCCAGGTCTATTCCACCTGTCCAATTGGGGCATCAGCACCTTGTTGAGGTCTCCCAGGCAGATCACCATACTATCGGGGTGCATGGCAGAGAACCCAACTGCGGCATTTAAAAAAAATTAGTAGTACCATCAACCACAATCCTCAGCTTAGAGGGATAAAGCATTGAATATTTCAAATTTAGTTCTCTAAGTCTTGTTTTTATATCCTTAAACTTAGCACGGTCTCTCTGCACTTCAATGGGAAAGTCCGGAAATGCAAAGATTCTCCTGCCATTGTATACAAAGTCCGCCCGGTCCCGGGCCTGTTTCAATATGCAGTCTCGATCCCTGAAATTGAGAATTTTTGCAATCATGGTACATGGGGGACCACCTGGGGGAGGGGCAACCGGGCTGGAACCTGGTGAGCTCACTCCACTGAGCTGAAAAGGCCTCTTTGCCACACATTTATAATAATCAGTCCTCTATGAACTTTTCTGGGGCATTACCCTCTACTCTTTCTTTAAATCTGATAAAACGGACATTAATTACGATGAAGTCTCCCCTCTCTGTCAGATAATTTAAGGCGCATATCCGATAACTGTAGGGGGATTAACTATATCCTCAATCCTGTTTTCCACTTCATTGACCCTTTCACGTATTTTTTGCGCATCATTTCTTTATCGCACTACAGGTATATCCAATTGTACTTTATTTGTTCTGAACTCACAAGTGTCAACCGCCTCCAGCACCTGTTGTAATGTTACTTCTGGGGATTGTGGATCACTGCTCCCCTTGGTTGGAGTTGATTGGGGGGGTACTCATCCGTGAGCTGCTTGCAGCCTGCGTTTGAGAGCATGCATATTTCTCGAGCGGCAGCAATAGGTCCTGTATGAAGCTTCACCTCTCACCCCCTGACCACACTGCCATTATTCTTGATAAAAATCCAAGCTGTCTCACCCAGCACACTGCGACAAATGGCTATAGTTACTGTCTTCCACCTGAGCCCCTTCACACAATCCAGTCCACAGACTCCATTGGATGCAGGGTTTTAGGAACAATGCAGACCTCTGCACAATATTTGAGGATCAAACAGGGAATAAGCTAGGAGAGCATAAACTATCCCGACCCATTCTCAGGGCTTTTACTCACAGAGCTGAGCTGAACGGACACTTCTTTCCCTCTAGAGTGTTCTTCTGCCTCTGCGGTGGATTTATGACTTGACTTCAGAGGCTAGCAGCTTCCAGCTGAGCAAAAGCAGCGGACTCAGGGGAGACAGTCGACTGGCTATCTCAAATAGTTTCCTTCAAAATTCCAATAGCCGCTGCAGAGAGGCGCTACTACCCTAACAGACAGTCTCTCTCGCAGGCAGCAGCGGGCACACACAGGGGGGACCGCCGGCTGTCTCCGTGTAAATTCAGCAGGAGATCCCACTACCAACTTGCGGGGCTATGGGGTGGAATCGCTACCCTGGCGGGCAGACTCTCTCACCGCAGCCCTTCCATATGCAGCATGCACGGGGGAAGAGCACAGGTTGCTTGCAGTAGGAGAGCCACAAATGCCCACCTCACTCTCGCGCTGCCATAACCACGCCCCTTCCCTTCACGGCAAACAGTTTGGGAACCACTGATGTAAGTAATACTAAGATGTATAGAAGATATTTTAGAATATTTGACTAACCCCTTACTTACATAAATGTTGGCTAATGCATGATTTAGGATCTAGGTGACAAGGGTTATAGAACAAACACTCTACTCAAGAGCAGGTATTTATATAGTAAAAACAAATTAGGGAAAATGCATTAGAATACAAACAATTCATAAAACGAGAGAGGAGCGTCCTCGCGGGCTTGACAGGTATCCGCGTCCGCTCCCCACGCTTCGGGCTCGGTGGCTCGCTATGCTCGCCACACTATATATTCTCAACTCCACGCCGACGTGGATAGTAGGGGAATGAAAAGGTCGGAGGACGCGCACCGCCGCCCCTCGCGGGCTCGCTGCGCTCGCCACGCTTCGGGTTAGCGTCAATCGTGGGGGTGGCGGCCACAATGGGGGCCATTATTTTTTACACACATGCCGGGGCCATACCCAATGAGAAATGGCCCATATTGGGCCATTTACCTTTTTTTCTATGTTAAATGTACTCAGTTTCAATGTTAAAATAATTTAACATTGAAGCCTATGGAGAAATCGGGTCCATCGCGTCGGCACACCATGGAAGCGATGGACCCGATTTCTCCATAGGCTTCAATGTTAAATTATTTAAACATTGAAGCCTATGGAGAAATCGGGTACATTGCGTCGTGTGCGTTTTGGTATGCACCTGACGCGACCGACGCGATTTTTTTTCCGACACGACCACCACGATAGAAATCTTGGTGGCCGTGCTAGGAAACAAGTACCATATTTACAAATAAAAATAACAATAAAAATAAAAACAAAAAATAATGATAAAAAATTAATTTCCTATATGTACATGATGTCCACTAGTGATAGCCTATTCTTGTTTCATTCTGTGTAGTATCTTCAGGAGTATCAATTATGGTATACACTGGAAACAAATGCTGTGCTGATCCCAATCGGACAGCGCGACCTGTACCTTTAAATGATATCCCTATATTGTGCAACATGTTTAGGTCTGGTTATAAAGTACAACAGCATTAATGATATTGCTAGCATTAGGATACTAGACCAACAAGATGTATAACAGTGCCGATAGAACATGTGTAAAACGACATATTATCATGATGATTTTGGTATAGTTAAATATCAACCATTATATTAATTGGATCAATGTTCTAGCATTGCATTATAAGCTTAAAAAACACTGCATAGAAACACCTTAGCATTGTACTATGTTTATGTAAATGCAGTTAGAATTAAGAATTATGAATCTGTCCTGCATAGCAAGAAAGTTAAAATGTAAAAATGTTTTTTAAAATGTATGTGATTTAAAAACTGCATATAAGCTAAATATGCGGAATAACCTCTCCTTTTTTTTTTATAAAAGAAAAAGATTTCTGTATGAGCACAAGAGTGTAATAGAACATGTTTATAAAACGGAACTTTAAGTACTCTGAATGAGGCAGCCACACTTGAGACTACTGAGGTGAGAAACACCTGTACAAACTAAACAGATCAGCTACTTAAGCTGAGCATGGAGAATGAACTCCATACCTGGTTGAGAAAGCCGCCCAGTGTGCGGCGAAACGCGTTCCCAAGAGACACCTGGACCACTTGCTCCTGCTACCGTCTCACCTCCGACTATAGAGCTGGAAGATTGACCCCACCAGCTCCCCCCACTGCAGACGCTGTGGCAGAGGGTTGCATGGGTGAATAACATCAGGAGAAAAAGCCGCGGCGGGGAGACGGCATTTGCCGGGAGACACAGCCGGCTGCACGCACCACCTCACTCGGAGGCAGCCGAGAGATACGGAGATAGCAGACGCTACAGCACAGATCCACCTGTGCACCAACCTGACCGTTGCCCACGCCAAGGAGCGGTAAGAACTACCTCTGGCGACAGGACGGACACTGTTACTCACACCCCAGTAGCAGAAGTCCTGTCTCCACTTTGTGACTACCATTTCATCTCAAAGCAAGGCGCCAATGTTGGAGTTGAATAAGTGTGCACACTAGCCCTTTTTTCGGATCCGATATGATTTCCCGGCGGTCGGGATCCCGGCGGTCGGAATCCCGACACTGGAATCCCGACCGCCGAAATCCCGACAAGGGGGGGACATGGATCGCCCCCCCTTGCGGGCTCGCTGCGCTCGCCACGCAGCGGGCCCGGTGCCTCGCTACGCTCGGCACGCTTTTTTATTCTCCCTCTATGGGTGTCGTGGACACCCACGGAGGGAGAAAGTTTCGGGATTTCGGCGGTCGGGATTCCAGTGTCGGGATTCCGACCGCCGGGATCCCGACCGCCGGGAAATTAACCGCATCCCCTTTTTTCACCCTTGTGAACCACTTTTTGTCCTGAAAAGGAGAAAGGACAGTATGTTCAAAGGATCATTGGACTGATATTAACTGTACCTTTATTCTCTCCCCATCCCAAAAGGGAAAGGTTTAATTCACCAGTGCTCACACACAGCGGTCATTATTAGTGTCTAATTGACACTGTAGCTTTTTAGAGTGCATATATGTATGTAATGTTGTGTTTATGTGTTTTTTAATAAATTTGTTATTCATTCTGGTCTTACCCAAGCGCCCCACGTTATTTTTGTTCTTTGTATGTTGTTTAGAGGCTGGCAATCCTCTAACGCGGTAGCTGCAGGGTGACAAGATACACCCCGCTAGTCCCTAGCGCCAAAAACTATTTTTTGCTTTTAAGATTCTCGGCTCCTTCCCCGAACTGGAAGTTAGTTCTGCCCACCAGCCAATCCTGGCTCCTGATTGGCTAGTGGGCGGGACTAACTCCCGGGTCAGGGGAGGAGCCTAGAATGTCAACACACATTCTCGCTGCTGTCCCCGATGGTGTGTACCGGCTACTGGCTGAAAGAGGACGGGTGTGCAGCAGCAGCACCCGACACAGCGCACCAGCCCACAGCCGACCCCAGTGATCCCTGGCATCCAGCGGCACCTCTTCCTCCAGCAGCTGCAACCTCCTCCGCCACAGGTCAGCGCCGGGGCCTCCTTCACTGCCGATGGAGCCCCCGGACCCTTCCCCGGCTTCAGCGATCGCTTGGAAGGCCACCACACAGCAGAGATTTCCTGGGCCTTCTGAGCGATTGCTTTGAATTTTCCAGCAGGGCTGTTATGTATCGCGGTCCTGCGGCCCCGCGCATATATATCCCTGTGTGGGCTACACACACAGCGATAGTCAGCCACTTTCTGAGTGATTTACTAAAATTATGCAAAATCGCTCAGAAAGTGGTTGAAAATTGCTCTGTATGTAGGGCCCATTAGTGTGTGAACTAAGCGCCCCAAGAGAGAAATATCCACCAGTGTAACCATCCTAAATACTGTTTTAACTTTTTAAACAGTGCCCCCAACAAAGAGTCCTCTTTCTCTACTGTTTGTCATATAGCAAGTAGAATAAGCAAGTCAAGAGCATTTTACATAGCAAACAAATCCTCCTCTACTACAAAATAATATCTTAAGATTGTGGTTTTAAAGAAAAAACACTTAAATTTGAGTGAAGTCATATCTTTACTAAGAATTGCCAGTTGAGATCTAAATATGCAATCTTATGCTTACCACTTGTGGGGTGTACATAATTTTTTTTTTGTGGGGGGGGGGGGTTGAGTTGCATACAGGCACATTTTTTTTTAATCAAACTTGCAAAATTGTGATTCTTGAACATGATTTGGCTGCAACTCTTTTTAGAGTTTTACAGTGTTCCTAATGCTAATTGTTGTATATAATAAGCTGCACATTTACTACCTTCCACTAAGCGCGCCAAGTATTAGCGGTGCCTGGGATGAATGCATGCAGTTTCAGCAATCGGTCCATTTAGGAATAGGGGTAACTAGTTCCAGTCCTCAAGAGCTACAGTAATAACAGTTAAGGTTTTCCTGGTCTTATCGCAGAACCACAAGTGACGTACTTAGCTCCACCTGTGCATCTTTTAAAGTGGGTCAGTAATACCCCTTTTACACCAAAACACCAGGTCAAACCCAGGTTTTTGGACCCAGCTTCAACATGGGTGCGACCCAGCATTTGATACCTTTTACCCCCCAGCACTTGCCGCGCTGGGTGCAGGAGACCATAATGGCATAGGAGTCAAAATTAGTAATACTGTCTTTGATACATATTGTGTTAGACTGTCGATACTGTGTAACTTTAATACGGATTGGGTTGACTAGTTTAGGGTTATGTATTAGCTTATAACATGTCTGCACTGTTTATTATGGTTCTGTCAGCAACAGGATTGTATTTACTGGCCTCCATGAGTGATCATTTACGTACCTACTGCTATTATGCAGGATACATGACTACTTTGTATAGTTTAGGATTGATAGTGAACAACTTGTTTCAATGTATCGCTGTTTGTATGTATTTTTGTATTGTATTTTGTAACCATGGTGATGGTAGCACGCAGCCCTACGGGACTGACGTCATCTTCCGGCGTCTGGAAGCACGCTGGATCTCGTACGCACTGCGGTATATAAATGTTTGTACGTGATTTTTACCTGTTATGCCTCACGAAAATGTCCCAATAAAGGACATTGAAACGTTGCACCACGATTTCGTGTACAACATCTTTCTTCCTGCCGTGAGTGCTGCACCACCAACCTGAAGTATCTACTATTCCAGTGAAGGCACCCGGTAAAGTACCTGACTTGTAAGCAGACCCTTGCTACATACAAACATACATACATACACACAGGAAGAAGAGAGAGAGTAGTGCAACCGAACGAGTAATCATAAAGGTAATTTACTTGTAAAATCAAAAGCTCACATACATGATAAAAAGCAGCAATCAGCTTGCCCAACATGAGAGTCCTTAGACCAGGCATGTCCAACGTTGGCCCTCCAGATGTTTTGAAACTACACATCCCAGCATGCTTTGAAATAGTTTTAGCATTGTCTAATAGCAAAACTGTGGCAAAGCATGCTGGGATGTGTAGTTTCACAACATCTGGAGGGCCAACGTTGGACATGCCTGCCTTAGACGCAGCCAGAGGATGGAGGAAGCCGGGACTCAGGTCCCCACCGTCGGTGCTTCTCTATTCGGACCAGGAGACCGGACGGTCTATGCACGATGCTGTGTGAGAAGGTAACCACGCCTCTACCCGTTTCGTCACATGATGGACTTAAGTCACACCTCCTGACGAAGTGCAGTGAGCCCCGCGAGGGGACGCAGATACATGTATTCCACCTCCACTGTTAGGGCTCGCTGCGCTCGGCACGGAATTCATGTAAAGGAATCCGCGTCCGCTCGCCACGCTTCGGGCTCGGAGGCTCGCTGCGCTCGCCACACTATATAAAATCAACTCCATGCATAGTGGATAGTGGGGTTATGAACAGGTACAAAATCGCATCAAAACGCATGCGATATATCTGCCGCTGTGAAAGTAAACAAGTACCAAAAAATAAAATTAAAAATATATTATACATACAAAAAAAAAAAATGTAAAAATTAAAAACAGAAAAGAAAAAAAATACCAAGTCAGCGTTGCCAGTCGTGGTTTTAGCCCCCTCCCCGGATTAGACATCTAATCTGGTCACGGAATAAGGGAAGTACACAGTGCAGTCTCTCTGTCCTCAATGAGCGATGCAGCTGTGCGCAGTAACAACCCTCAGTGCCCTACTCGCAGCTGTGATAGCCTCAGGTAAGGCAACACTTGTATTTTACTGTATGATAAGCTGGAGTGGACACACACTATAAGATTACATCGGTCAACACAAATTTTAAGCCTGAGTTCTGCATATCTGATTTAATCCACATTACTAATTAAAGAAAAATTGGTTTTACCCGAAATTACGGATTTTAAGAAAAAAATTCCTATCAGATCTCGATGAATGCATTCACCTTGCTCTTCCAAATAGGCACTGATATCAAAACTGGTCCATGTAACATATGTAGGATTCTAATGATCATTGTAAAAGGGAAAAAGCGAAGTTTTTTTTTTTTTTTTTAAAGAGGTTTTGGTTATTTTTTTACAAAAAAGAATCACAAAATAGTCATTAAAATAAAGACTCAAATTTATATATATATATCACTGGTGAAGACACAGAGTATTAGTCTGCACAACCACAGAGAGGACCAGCACTCCCAGCAAATAGTCAATCAAGCACTCTCGTGCATAGTTTATTCAGCATGTTAGAAGATAAAGGCAATACTCATCGTTGAAGGAGTACAGCGGGGCTGAAGACAGCGGTGGGTACAATTATCCACAATTGCCCTGACGGGCCGTTTCGGAGCAAAGGCTCCTTCCTCATAGGGCATCAATTGCTAACTAACTCTGAACAAACTGATATAGCACCAGGTAATGTGGCTCACCTGTTCCTGGGCGGTCCGTCATCTCTCCGTCTGCACGTCTCCTCAGCTGCATACCTTCCGTCCATTTTCCGCACGCTGTCAGGTCGTCCTCTGTCGATGACGTCAGACGCCGGAACTAACATGCGTACTCGTGTTGCAGAGGACGCCGTCTGAGTTCCCGTGTCCCGGAAGTGACGTACTCCCACGGTAGCTATGGTGACAAATAATACAAAAAAACAAAAAAATCAAATGAAGTAAACAAAACAAGAATAACTCACAACCACATAAGCCGTAACCACACTGATAATGGGTAGCTGACTCCATCATGTGGTTTTATACCAACCAATTATTTCACCATGCCTGACTAGGTTATGATCAGGAATAGAAAAGGGCAGGTATGGACCCTGGGGTCCCATCTTGAAGAATCTAATCTGTATGCTGCGATATTGTTCTTGTGATAATCTTATTATTCTTCAAGATGGGACCCCGGGGTCCATACCTGCCCTTTTCTATTCCTGATCATAACCTAGTCAGGCATGGTGAAATAATTGGTTGGTATAAAACCACATGATGGAGTCAGCTACCCATTATCAGTGTGGTTACGGCTTATGTGGTTGTGAGTTATTCTTGTTTTGTTTACTTCATTTGATTTTTTTGTTTTTTTGTATTATTTGTCACCATAGCTACCGTATATATATATATATATATATATATATATATATATATATATATATATATATAATTTTTTTTTTTTTTTTGACCCTTCTCTTTCCAATCTGGTTGGTTGGAATGAGAGTCTGGGAACAAATTTCAACTCAACCATTTACTTTCAAAAGCTGGAAATGGACAGAAATGACCAGATATTAATTCCAACCAGTCAGATTGGAAAGATAATCTTAGTGTGTAACCAGCTTAAATGTTGTGGCTATGGGATGCACAGCACGTCAGCATGCTGACAATATATATCCAATCCCTTACGATATAAATGCCCCATACTCCTATCTGTCTCGTAAGGGAAAGGGGCAGAATGATCTGCAGAGAAGTGTGTTGGCGGATGAACAATTGTGGTCAGATCAGCCGCTTGCTACTTGTATCTGGGGCTAATAGAATCCTCTGTGCGCAACCTGCGCTCTGTTCTCCAAACAGCGGTAACCTCATCCTATACACTGTGTATGAAGAGTGACCAGATGAGGTTACATTATGACTCAGACAAGAGACGAGCGTTCCTGTCCTTTTGGTATTATAGTGCTCAGACAAAAGCCTTAAAGTATCACAATTAATGTAACCGCACATTTCCTGTGTTCCATTTACAGCAGCGACATTAATATAGATATAGTATTTCCAGTACAGTATCTAGCCTCAATATTCCGGCACAGCGCCAGATGCCTGGTGCGAGTGACCACCAGGCACCGTACAAATCTGCTAACATCCGGTGTCTTGTTTTTGCTGAAAATGTGTCATAGGTGCGACACAATGCAGGGGTTGGGCAGTGACAACACATCACCTATCCAATGGGCCATCCACTGAATTGAATCGGCTGACCTGCCAACTTGGGCCCCCGAAAAATTGTAACTCAGAGTTGGCAATAATTATTCTCCATGGTCACGGATGAGTGTGAATTGGTAAATATCCAACCAAGTGCCAACTTGGGAGAACCATTGAGTCCACACAAACTCTTTGGTAAAAGAACAGAGTATTTAAGGGGCAGGTAAGGGTGGGAGTAAATGAATGGTAGATACAATAAGGGTTGGGGGCCACCACAGACAAATGGAATAGTCTGTTTACAGTGATGGATCAAATAAAAAAATATAACAACGTAAGTGTGTGCACACTCAACCCACAAACATCTTTAACGCACAATCTGCTGACGCACCTGCCTCTTTTCACAGCACTTTGGTAAAGCAAACTAAACCACAATTTAATACTAGCCAATGCTAAACATCCTACAGTACCTATGCAGGGTGATAAATGGAGATGGTTGGTGCACTTATTGAACCCAGGCCACGTGTTGTGGTCCATGTACGCTGGCAATGCAGTTCTGCTGCTCCCAGTGGTTTTACCCATGCAGATAATATGCACTTGCTGCGAGACTATTGGCAGTGTTGCCTAAAATCTGGCACACCAAGGAGAACGCCACTGCATAAATAGGACACATCTGTACTCGTTGGCGCTGATAGTAGAACGTGAGGCTATTAATGTGTAAGTAATACTAGGCAGTATAGAAGATATTTAGAAGATGAGTAACCCTTACTTACATAAATGTTGGCTAATGCGGGGTTTAGGATCTAGGAGACCAGGTGATAGAACAAATACTTTACTCAAGAGCAGAGTTTCATATAGTAAAAACAAATGATGGAAAATGCATAAAAAGATACAAACAATCTATAAAAACAATAAAATATATATATATATGGTACTCTTTACCTAGAACGGCGCCGCCGATCAAAATCGTGGTCATCGCGGGTAAAAATCGCGGTGATCGCGGTAATCGCGGGCATCGCGGGTAAAATTGGATGGTCGCGATGCCCGCGATTACCGCGATCACCGCGATTTTCCCATAGGAAACAATGTTAAAAAGCCTGATTGACCGCGATTTGACACTTAAATGCCTCAATGGACCCGATTTTGGCATATAAATCAATGTAAAATGGGCCACACAGCCCAAATAGGGCCAATGAACCGTTAAATGTCCCCCCAAATTTTTAACGCCACCCCACGATCCACGCCAACCCGAAGCGTGGCGAGCGCAGCGAGCCCGCGAGGGGCGGCGGTACGCGTCCTCCGACCTTTTCATGCCCTACTATCCACGTCGGCGTGGTGTGAGAATATAATAGTGTGGCGAGCGCAGCGAGCCACCGAGCCCGAAGCGTGGCGAGCGCAGCGAGCCCCGCGAGGGGACGCGGATACCTTCACAGGTAGACGCGTCCCATCGCGGGCTTCACAGGTGTCCGGGTCGCCACGGACACCTGTGAAGCCCGCGAGGGGACGCGTCTACCTGTGAAGGTATCCGCGTCCCCTCGCGGGGCTCGCTGCGCTCGCCACGCTTCGGGCTCGGTGGCTCGCTGCGCTCGCCACACTATTATATTCTCACACCACGCCGACGTGGATAGTAGGGCATGAAAAGGTCGGAGGACGCGTACCGCCGCCCCTCGCGGGCTCGCTGCGCTCGCCACGCTTCGGGTTGGCGTGGATCGTGGGGTGGCGTTAAAAATTTGGGGGGACATTTAAGGGTTAATGGGCTCTGTGGCCCATTTAACATTGATTCCTATGGCCAAATCGGGTTGATTGAGCCATTTAACACTAAAATCGGGTCCATCGCGACTTTTAACATTGTTCCCTATGGGAAATCGTGAGCATCGCGTCGCGGGCATCGCGGGTGCGTTTATGTGCGGCCGCGACGCGACCGACACAATTTTTATGTTTTACATTGATTTCAATGGCAAATCGCGGGCATCGCGTCGGTCGCGTCGCGGCCATACATTAATGTACCCGCGATGCCCGCGACGGGCGCCGCACTAAGTAAAGAGTACCATATATATATATATATATATATATATACACATACACACACACACACATACATATATATATACTAGGTGATTCATCGTGCCCTACGGGCGCTCTTCACACCGTCGTAAGGGGCTGCGCCCCCTTCATTTGTGAACATTTGTATATGAGAAATATGGTTAGAATTGTATGTAAGATGCCTGTATTGCAACTTGAGTTGAGCTATTTTTGTGCAGGCTCTAGCAGGAACTGCAGGAGCCCTTTTTCTAGCTCACTCTTTCTGACAAAATATTTCTTAGATGGACAAAACCATGTGCACTGCTTCTGCCAGTGGGTGAGGGTCCAGCGTGGCAGCACAGGAGTACAGGATGGTGGCCCTTAGTCAGTGTCTCCTCCTACTGGGTGGGAGTTAGTGTCCATGAGAGCAGGAGGCTGGGCTATGAGGCATGATAGGGGCATGTGGGCAAAACAGCGTCAGCGACTCCCCAGTGGTGGAAGTTACGGTTCAGGAGAGCAGGAAGTTGGGTAGTGATAGGGGTGTGTGAGTATACGGGGGACTAAAGAGGGGCTTAGAGGTGCTGCCGTGGGTGGATGCCGTGAATAGCGGGAGGGGGGGGGGTCGCAGGGGGGGTGTGGTTTCCGCGAATTGTGGGAGGGGGGGCGCGGGGGGTTGCAGTGAATCGCGGGAGGGTGGGGCGCGGGGGCGGGGGGTTGCCACAATGACAGGAGGGGGGGTCAGGGGTGGGGAATCGCGGTAGGGGGGTTGTTGGGGGAACGGTGAACAGCGGGAGGGGGGGCCCGGGGGGTTGGCGCGAATCGTGGGAGGGGGGGTCGTGGGGCGCTGCAATCACAGGAGGGGGGGTGTCACGGGGTGGGGCCGCGAATCGCGGGAGTCAACGGGGGTGCCGCGAATTGCGGGGGGTGTGCTGCAAATCGCGGGAGGGGGGTCGCAGGGGGTGCCGCGAATCGCCACAAGAAAAAATCAACACAGAAAGTTGAACACATGTAAATGTTGACATAAGTGTGGCACTTCATCGGTGTCCATGTCGACACATGAGAATGAATATGAAAACATTAAAAAAAAGAAAAATAAATCTTCAAAAACCTGTCAACCTTTTTCATTGTCGACCATAGCCGTGCCAGTGTTTTGCATGTGCCATTTAATCCTGGGGTTGCCGTGAATCGCGCGCGGGGGTGGGGAGGAGGGAGGAGGTGAGGGGTGTCCGTGAATCATGGGAGGAGGGGTCGTGGGTGGATGCCGTGAATTGCGCGGGGGGGGGGTGTGGGTGCCGCGAATTGTGGGGGGGGGGCGCGGGGGGTTGCAGTGAATTCGCGGGAGGGTGGGTCGCGGGGGCGGGGGGTTGCCGCAATGACAGGAGGGGGGGGTCAGGGGTGGGGAATCGCGGTAGGGGGTGTCGTGGGGGGCACCGTGAACCGCGGGAGTGGTTGGCGCGAATCATGGGAGGGGGGGTCGCGGGGTGCCGCGAATCGCAGGAGGGGGTGTGTCACGGGGTGGGGCCGCGAATCGCGGGAGTCACCGGGGGTGCCGCTAATTGCGGGGGGTGTGCTGCAAATCGCGGGAGGTGCCGCGAATTGCCACAAGAAAAAATCAACACAGAAAGGTCAACACATGTAAAAGTTGACATAAGTGTGGCACTTTATTGGTGTCCATGTCGACACATGAGAATGAATATGAAAACATTGAAAAAGTGAAAAATAAATCTTGTCAACCTTTTTCATTGTCGACCATAGCCATGTCAGTGTTTTGCATGTGCCATTTACAGTAATCGTGGGGATGCCGTGAATGGGGGGAGGGAGGGAGGTGCATGCCTCCCAACTTGACCCTCTCCAGGAGGGACACATTGCTCTGTTTCTGGACATTCTTCTTAATTTATGGATTACCATCACCTGTGCTTAAACACCTTTCTTATCAATTACCCTGTTTAAAACAGGTGATGACAATCATAAATTAAGATGGAAGTCCACAACCCAGCGTTACAGCTCCAGACACACTTTGAGTGACAGATGTAGCCAAATATATAAGAGATATATTTATTTATTTATGATTGGCAGCCACCAGCACAGGTTTTGCCTGGTACATTGTCCATAAATAATATGAATTCATCGTGGTCCACCAACCCAAGGCACCCCTGCAAGTGTCCTGAGGCACCCCATGGAGCCTAGGCACACAGTTTGGGAACCACTGCCTTAGTGCATGCATTCAGACAAATGAATAACTGGTGGACGACCCTCCTGCCCCAGATGGCGATAGACCATCCTCTGCTCCCTAGATGCTACCACCGCACACCTGTACCTGGAGCCCTGCTCTTGGGAAAAGGTCTGGTTAATCTTTTCCATTGATGGTGGATCTAAATTACACGAATGGGATGCTGGCTGGGACTTGTAGTTCCGTAAACAGCTAGCTATTTAATGGTTCTCTTTCTAAAGCACAGACAGACAGTCTCTTCACTCTGCCAGCTTGTAAATGTGGAACGATTGCATGCTGGGCCCGGTAGTTCCACAGACAGCAGAAAAGGGAGAAGTACAGCTTCTCGCCACTATAGATCATGCATGTTGCGAAACTACAAGTCCCAGCATGCCTTCCCACAGTTTTGCTATTAGGGAATGTTAAACTATTGCAAGGCATGCTGGGATGTGTAGTTTCACAACAGCTGGAGGGCCATCGTTTGGACATGCCTGCTGTATATTGTAGCTTATGGGCAACTCACCAGGTTTCTGGCCAGGCAGAGGATTTGCCCCGATAACCCTCCCAAGAAATGGCCATTGTGCATGTGCAATCAGTGACGGCGCATGCGTAAACCCCCCAGCAGCCGGAATCGCACGGTGCATTGGCGGCATTATGTAGGCCATGGCATCAGCCTACGTCTTGATTTTATTCAGTACTAGAAGACCTAAATATCATCATCATCATCATCATCATCTATCTCACCGGTAATAAGTAACATAATACTTTCTATCTCCAGGCAGCCAGGCTCGTCTTCCTGTCCCGGTGACTGGCCTGCTGCACAGAGCAGTCACTATGTCCAACCCGTGGAATCAGACAAGTCCTGTACAATCGGTGACCTGGGTGTTTGTAAAGAATGGAAAGATGACTAAATTCCTGGATACTAGTGAGCGGCCTTATTACATATATAACACTCCGTTCTCTGGTCGCCTGGAAGTGACGGACGACGTAATGACAGTAACTATTAAGGATCTGAGAATGGAGGACAGCGGAACGCTATCCTCAGAAATTACTTACAAAGACGGAAATTACGCTATATTTTCCTATAACGTCACAATCTATGGTAAGTATGGTCACTGAGGGCCTGATTCAGAGATGGTCGCTAAACCCATCGCAACTGGATCTCCATACACAGCGGTCCTGCAAAAACATTGTATTGCTGCAGCCAATGGGGTTACACACACATTAATGCACACTGACAGCTTATTATTCTGCATCCAAGTTCTCACTGGAACTGCCAGCAGTAAGCAAGCATTGTGACACATGAATTTGTCAGAGCAGTCTAGCTGTGCTTCCATTTGTGTAAATAAGAGGCAAATTTTGGATGAGAAAAGCCCTCACATGATAGGTGCGACTGCAGCCAGAGTGCATGAGAACCCCCAGAGACAGGATATGGCTTTGGGACCAATATAGGCCTAGGTCATGTCAATCACCCAGTGGCGTATCTAGTATGTTTATAGGGTGTAAAACGCATCGGATCAGCAGTGCTTGGAATCAGGACACTGTTAGCGCTGTGATGCGTCTGTGATGCAAATAAATCAATGTGATTTGCCAGTCATTACGCTCCATTGTGGAATGGCACAGCCGCTAGCGCATATGAACAAAATCGGCCCCATCATACAAATGACTGCCCCGTGTTTCCCTGACCAGTTGCCGAAATGTGGCTCTTGTGTTCTTAAATTGGGACACACACACCGATGACCGGTGGTTGGGATACCGGCAGTCAATGCCGGCATCTCCAAGGAGGGTTCCCCAGCAGTATACTTACCCTCCCCGTCCCCCCCCAACCCTAACCCTCTAGTAACCTTACACTCCCGCTCCACCCAACCTGACCCTAATCCTCCTTCCCCACAGTCTAGCCCTAATTCTCCCTCTGACCCTAACACCCCCCCCCCCCCCAGCCTTTCCCCAATTTCCCCCACTAGTACCTAAAATCCCCTCCCCCACTATGCCTAGTCTGGATGCCAGCATCGGTAAAGTGAACGCCAGGATGCGGATGATTGGATTTCACCCCATTACCTGGCTACACGGCAATGACCATTATAGTCTTACATGATGATTATTTGGATAATTTCTGATTATAGTTGTGTTTTATTCTGATTACAGAGCCGGTCCCTACTCCATATATAAGGGCTGACAAGAAGATTACAACCAGTGACTGGTGTAATGTGACTCTGCATTGTTCTGTCCCATCAAAC
This sequence comes from Crinia signifera, assembly GCF_055691185.1. Taxonomy (NCBI): domain Eukaryota; kingdom Metazoa; phylum Chordata; class Amphibia; order Anura; family Myobatrachidae; genus Crinia; species Crinia signifera. Next base: position 13,680,592 of record NC_139228.1, on the reverse strand, counting down.
ACATCAGCGTTGTCCTATACCTGGAGATACAGACACGGAGACTCCGAGTATCCGCTGTATAATAATGGTGACATCGCCCAGGTGGCCCTGCAGCCGGAGTCCTGGGACATGGAGATCCTGTGTGCAGTACAGAACCCAGCGGATGAGAAGAACGTCTCTATACGTGTACATAAGGAATGTCCGTTACTAGGTGAGACCAAGGAGGAGAATTGGGGCAGCCACTCGTGTACCCTATTGGGGAAGCCACTATCCTTCTCCAATTACATTTTTAGAACCACAACTACTGCAAATTTGCAGCCCCTGAAAGCTTGCTTGGTACTCATTGTAAAAGTCAGGAACGTTCCCAACAAAAGGAGATGATTCGGTACTTGTTTCCTAGCACGGCGCCACCGATTTTGATTGTAGTCATCGGGTCGGAAAAATCGCGTCGATCGCATGCCAACCAAATCGCATGCGATGGACCCGATTTTTACATCGGAATCAATGTAAAATGGTCCCTGAGACCCGATTTTACACTCACAACACTTTATTAAATCAACTCCAGGCCGACATGGATAGTAGGGGTATGAAAAGGTCAGAGGACGCGTACCGCCGCCGCTCGCCACAATTCGGGTTGGCATCAATAGCGGGGTGGCGTTAATAATGACGGGGGCATTAAACATACTTTACAACTATATTCAATGTGAAATGGGCCATATTGGCCCATTTCACATTGTCACCTATGTAAAATCGCATTGATCACATTATAATGGCCCGCGACCGACACGATCAACCCGATTTTCACTTTAAAAATAATTTAACATTGAAGTCTATGAAAAAATCGCGTTGATCGCGTTGCGGCCCCTTATTAAGGGCCGCGATGGACGCGATCAACGCGACTTTCTCTTTCACCGGCAAATTAGCTGGTGATTGACAGAAAATCGGGTCCATCGCGTTGATTGTATGCCTTAAGTACCTTAAACTTAAGGCATACAATCAACGAGACGGGCGCCGTGCTAGGAAACAAGTACCGGAGATTCTATAGAGGAAGGTGCTTGTGTGCATGCTCCATCGGGACCCCCGCCTCTCCAGACTGCACTGCTGTAGTCTGAGCATAGCGGACCCTAGCACTGTCTCAGGGACCATGCGCAGGTCTCTCTGGAAATTGGGGGGGCGCACATGGAAGATGTACAAGGTTTGCACCAGATAACCTGGACTTTTATTTAGGCTGTAAGAGCCAGTCTGATAATGCGAAAAAAACTGTATCATGATTCTTTTTGGGGGTAGATGTACCAAGCCTTGGAGAAAGAGAGATAGAAAGCACCAACCAATCAGTTCCTAACTGTCATGTTACAGGCTGTGTATGAAAAATGATAGATAGAAGCTGGTTGGTTGGTACTTTTTTACCATCCAAGGCAAAGTACTGTCTCCAGGTCCAATCTAACATAGGAAAATAATCTAATGGCAACGTAAGGTTTCACGTGTGGCTGATGTTACCATAGTTGGCAAAGTAACACTGAATCCCCGACATGTAGAGCGGATATTGGAAGGGATTCAGTGTAAAGGTGCCCATACACTAGTAAGATTTATCTTCAGATCTGGCTGGTTGGAACGAAAACATGGTTATGGATGAGTGACAGTTTGTCAGTTTTCCAGCATTTCCAAGCAAATGGTCAACTGTCATTTGCTCTCATCCATAACCATGTTTTTGTTCCAACCAGACAGATCTGCAGATATATCTGCGTGTGTATGACCACCTTTACTCTGAGGTAAATTTTAGCGGGAGCACCAAGAAGGTAACAGGGATGTGGTTAGGTATGCTAGGGATGGCAATTGTGTGATGTGTGTCTCAGCAGACACCACAATGGAGGAGTGCCAACCTCCAAAAAATACAACAAGAAAGTAAAAAGGGACCGTGTGGAGCTTAGTAATACAAAATAAAACAATCACAATTAAATAATGAATACAAAAAAAATAGAAAAAAGAATATCAAATCTGCAAAAAAAAAAATATTTTACATATACATACAGTACATATACTGTACACACACATCAACATATATAACCACCCGGGAGTATCATGTTAAAATGTATACTTCATATTCTCGCTAGCATTTTCTTATTGGTGTTCCATTTATATGACATTACACCACCTTAATAAATGGATAGAGAAGTGTTGGTAACTCCTGATTTATGAACGACTTTAGTTCGACCTGTGAACTAAATGGGTTAAACAGTAAGCAATGAGATGCCCATAGATGGTCTTTTAAGAGTCAAGTCCCGTATTTGAGTTATTTCCAAACAGCATTGGGGTACAGGGGGTGAAAAGTGCTAGAAGCGGCCCCAATTGTGACCGCTTGGTGCCATTGTTTGCAAATCTCTGCACTAAGTGATACTCGCACAGATTTTATGCTGAGATCATATAGCGCTCCTTTGTAGTAAGAAAGTGTCCGGCAAAGTGATGGGAGTGGTGTAGTATGCGGTTTCCGATGTCCGCCAAAGCACCCCACTGATTCTAGCAACGTTCGCGTCCCGGCTCTAGATGCCGCTGGCTGCTCTCACCGGCAGCGAGTCTGATGCCATGTAGGGAGGGTAATGCTGCAGATGCAGCTATCTAGCTGCCGCTCAGAGATTCTGCTCTGAGCATGTGACTGCTCGCGGCTGAGTGCTTTTGCCACTAGTGGAAAAACCTGGGACTATGTAAAAACCGGACCCGGACATCAAAATCTGCATTCCGGAGCTTGTAGTGTCCGGTCCGGGGGGATGCTTGTGATAGCTTTCAACAGGGGCATGGGGAAGGGGAGATAACAGCCTCCAGGTGGTTTCACACACTCCGGCTGACGCCGGGCGGTGAAAATCTGCACGGCTAAGAAGCCGTGGCGTACACAGAAGTTTATAATGGTCGGGATGGCCACAGCCGTCCTTTCCAGTGGTGACAGCTGGCGGCAACTGGGCGGCTGTGTGAATGGGCACACTCCTGTCCATTGTTAACTACTGTGCATGGCTAGGCTTTTGGCCGTGCAGGGTTTCACCTCCCGGTGTCAGCCGCCGGAGTATGTGAAAAAGCCCCCCCCCCCCCCCCCCCCGTGTGGTCCGGACTGTTCCGGTTTTTGCAACATGTTCGGACCATACAGGGAGGCTTTATTCTCCTCCACTCCCTGGTGACAGCTGTCAAGTAAAGCCCCCCGGACCAGATGCTGCAAGCTCCGGAAACAGAGTTTGGTGTCCGGTCCAGAGACATGTCCGGGTCCAGTTTTTACCCATAACCGAAAAACCTCCATCGGCTGGTTGTAGGCTGTCAGGATAAGTCTGGCTGGAGATCGTCAGAGGCACAATTCCTTTGTGAAAACGCATTTTGCCATACACTGTGCAGCTTTTTCAATCCTGAAAGCTTTCATGACACCAACAGTGGCCATGTTGAAATATGTAAACGTAACCCTATCGATTCACTGGAGGAATATGGGTTACATGTTACCCAATAGTGCCTCCACCCAAGTTAGATTCAAGAGTATTTACATTTGCTAGAGAATGCAGACTTCAGATACAGTTTACATTATTATTATTATTATTATTATTATGAATCAGACAACTTTATAATGCATTAATCAAACTTTTACTTGCCAATAATATAATATAATATATACCTTCTCCTCCTCCTACCACAGGATCAATAGACGATATTACACTGGATTTCCAGTTAAAAGGTGAGAATATCGATCTATATTTATCTATCTCCATTACAGATTTATTAAACAAACTACATCTCTAAACCCTTAGAACGCCCTTCCTATACGTAGGTTAGACGCATGCAATACCCCCCAAAAAATATATAACTGTGTGCCATTAAGTAGGCTTCCCACCCTCCATCCCTCCCTCCCATTGTGTTGCAGTTTCTGGTTTTGACATTAGCTATTTGCGGTGGAAAAGAACGCCAGGTCACCAGTACAGGTGCAATTGTTTAGTTTAGGTGAGCTTGCACCCTTTCTGGTTGTAAGCTGTACCACCCTAAAGGGGCAGTAGCACCCAAACGGGTAGGTAGTCAAGTTAGATGAGTAGTTACCTTTTGTAGCTTCCACAAGTTTTATACCTTTTGTTTGTGCAGTCTGGCAGTTCTGTCTACAATGCCAGTTTGTTGTACTTGGGCATTTCAAAATGTCTGATTCCTGGCTGTCCTTTCTTGGCCACCATACATTCTTAACATTCGAAATAATAATTTGCATTTGAACAGCTAACAGTTTCTTTGCTAAACTCTACGTCTCAGTGCCTTTATTTAGAGTTTAAGGTTAAGTGATTTGCCCTGAAGACACTCCTTATTAGGGCAGATCCAGGATAAAATGACAGAGGGGGGGGGGGAACCATGATAGGAGAGGGTTTGGGAGGGGGAGGGGGGGTGTTAGTGGTGTACATGCTAAGAGAGCGGCGAGAGAGAGAGAAGAGAGCAGAGAGGGGGGCAGGAATGGGGTTAAAAAATAGACCCTGGTGTTTAAAGAACATAGGCCCACCTTGGTGAAAAAAAGTGAAGGATGTAGTGTCGTGTGTACGCCGAAGGCGCGCTCCGGAAAATGGGGTGTGGCCACTCAAAAGGGGGCATGTCCTTGAGTGTAGTGTACCACACCAGATACAACTTCTACATGTTATTCAACAAAATACTAGACCCCATTATACGTGTCCCTTACACATAATGCCACCCGGACTGAGCCAAAATTCACAATATGCTTCATAAACAGGGACATTGCGCGCCAAAGGCGTGCATTAAAAGTTTACACCATAATGCCCATTACATGTTAAGCCACACATCATAATGTCCATTTCGTATCATGCCAAACACCATAATGCCTATTAAAAATTATGCTGCATAAATGCTGCTTAACTACATGTTTATTGCCAAGTGTTTCATGCTCATTGCCAGGGGTTGTTGCTATGTGGGATTACATGCTCATTGCCAAGGGGGAATACATGCTCGCGGTAACTGTGGGGCCAATGAGAGTGGGGGGGGGGGGGATGCCCAGCTGTATTCAGAGCACTGCAGGTCCCGGCTAATAGAAATAATACCCCTTTCACATCAGAGAACACAGGGACTTACCAGGTTGGCCCCTTTTAAACAAGCCTTGTCCCCCCCCCCCCCATTTAACCGGCTATATCTTTGAAGCCAACTGACTATTTACATGAGACCAGTATTTCAGATAGAGCGCCTCTCGCTCTTGCAGGGCATGGCGGAAGATTCGCCATCCGCCATCCCCCGCCAGCCGCCGCACGCGCATCGCCTTACAATGGGGCTCCCCCGGGTTCCCGCCGCCCCCCAATACCCTGTCCGTCTCCCTGAAGCGTAGACGGACAGGGTTCCCGTCCCCCCGCCGATGGGAAACTGAGATGCGCGTGCGTGTGAGACGCACACGCATTTCAGTCAGATGGGACGCCTCCATGCCAGATTCTGGCGCTGGCGCAGCGCCAGCAAAAATGAGAGGCGATCCATCTGTATATTGAAGAACTGGCAGCCGTTGGAACCAGGTGAGGGTCAGAATTAGCGGGTCCCATGTTATCCTATGGGGAAAACATTCCAGCTTTGTCTGGCGGTATCTCTGGTTCCTGAGGGGCTAGCGATGCAGGGCTGGGCTCCGGTCCTCAGCTACTAACTGAGCTATGTCTGAAATGACAGGGGAGTATGTGCGCCCCCCACCCCCTGATTCTGCCCATGCTCCTTATCCTATAGAAGGTTTATAGCATTTCCACTACTGGTCTGTAGTTGCTCGCTTCTTCCTTGCTTCCACTTTTGTGTAGTCGTATCACTTTCACTCGTTTTACCTATATCTAGTGACTGGTTAAATAATTTGGTTAATGAAGACACCAGCACATCTTTAAGCTCTTCTAGTATCCTTGGATCGATCCCATCTGGCCCCATTGATTTATCCACTTTCAGTTTTAAGAGTTCCATTGGGCCTTTTTACTACGTAAATGTACTTTCATCTACCTTATTTTTATGAATGTCCCTGCAACTTATATGTGGCCCCTTTCCCGCTCCTCCTGAGCAAAAATAATTATTAGGGTGGTCGGCTTATTCCTTCTCCCCCTCCAATAATGGTGCCTCTATGTGAAAGAGATGAAGAAAGTGTTCCTCCTACCTCACGATCCCAGCGGCTACCAGCCTGCCCGCAAACTGTTATTAGATTAAGCTGGCTGGTAAATGCCATTCAATGTTTGCAAACTCACCAAAATGATACCAAACTACTCAGGTTCCCCTGCCACTGAGCACAGAAGAAGCAGTGAGAGCATGGACAGAACCTAGATGGTCTAACCCAGGGGTAGCCAAACCGAGTCCTCGAGAGCTACCAACAGTGCACGTTTTCCAGGTCTCCTCACAGAATCACAAGTGAAGTAATTAGCTCCACCCAGGGCCGGTGCAAGGCACCGGAGCGCCCCAGGCGAGTCAGGTTGGGGGCGCCCCGGTGCCGGGGGGGGGGTAGGTACCTGTCGTTCGGCGCTGTGTATTTAAATCTGGCGGCGGAGGCAGCGCCGCAGCGGGGGTTCCTGCAGTCCATTAAAAATCACGAGCGCTATCCGCCGGGCTATGCGGAAGCGCTTCTAGTGTGAAAACACTGGCAGCACGCTGATTGGCTGAGATCAGCGTGCGCCGTGCTGCCAGAGTTTTCACACTAGAAGCGCTTCCGCATAGCCCGGCGGATAGCGCTCGTGATTTTTAATTGACTGCAGGGACCCCCGCTGCCAGATTTAAATAGACAGCGCCGTAGGACAGGTACCCGGGCGGCACAAAATGCCGCCCTCCAGTGGCCGGCGCCCTAGGCAAATGCCTAGATTTGCCTAGTGGTGGCGCCGGCCCTGGCTCCACCCGTGGATCTATTAAAATATGTTAGTCAGTAATGAGTGCACCTGTGCTCCTGCGAGGTGAGCTGGAAAACATGAACTGTTGGTAGCTCTCGAGGACTGGAATTGGCTACCCCGGGTATAACCATACTCTATCAATAGTTTTGTATGGTACAGTAGGTTATAGGTTATTTTGCAGTAGGGTTTCTACTTATATGTTTGTTGGGATTATCTGGATATTTTGGCTTCTTGTACTTACTACACACCGCATATTTTTTGATTGATGAATAATTGTCAGCTACATTCTGTCAATATGAAAGTAGTGTTGTTAATTGATGGATCCATTAGATTAGATGGCAGTTAAATTCAGCTGCGTGGTTTAGTTGCCACATATGTACATTTAGACAACTGGGCTAAGGTTAGCCACCAGGCATATGCTCTGTGTCCCAGCACCCTGTTTCAGAATAAAGATCTGTATACAGTATTATTTTTGGTGATATTCCCCTCATCTTCTAGAATGCAGCCCTCTTACTG